>NW_026881023.1:0-33347 GCF_032173495.1 Musca vetustissima | reverse complement strand
CTAGAATGGTTAAGGTTTCCTGAAATCGGTTCAGATTTAGATAAATCTTCTATATCTGACCAAATGAAAAAATTAGTATCGGTTGCAGAATGACATATTTATGGATTCAATTTAATTTTGCTGGTCCTTTAAAAATGCGACTTCTGTTAGGATTCATCTGTTGAATATACCCAAAGTGGTGAAGGGTATCATATAGTCGGTCCCGCCCGAGTTTTCTCATTTAGTACTTGTTAAAAACATATTTTCTGACCACTTTTTTAACGGTCTCTTTCCTTCTGTTCCTCTTATTTTCAACTTTCTTTAAACAATTTAATTCTCCCTAATAATTATTAAGTGTTATTCTAATTATACCCATCAATTCAATCGCTACCCACCCACCTTGTGGTCCACCCCCCATTGTTTTCTTAATCACAATACATATCCTTATACCTAAATATCAACCGAAGACAATTAATTGCCTATACAATTACTTAATAAATATCTGCCAAGTCAGTGTTCAACGTTCGAAGGCATCGACAATAAATACGAACAACGTCAAAAGTACAAAAGCGGGTCATAAATATTTACGATATCGAAAAGAATCTCAACAACAACAACAACGATAACAATAACAAATCTAATAACAATTGCAAAGTCATTTGATTGCTGCTACTGTGGCTGCGGGTGACTGTTAACGCGCTACTGTGGCGTGGGTGAGGTGTAATATACTCGCATCTGTGGAGGGAGGGAGTTTGAGCTAAAATATATGCAAACGAACTTTTCCCAAACTAACACCATTTGTTTTTGAAGTATTCGCTGTTTTTATATTAAAGTCTTTGGCAAGAATAGCGGTAAAGTGCGGTATGTGTACTGCAGATATATTTGAAATGTGTTATTGTCGAGGTGAGTGTAGGGATGACGTGTCTTGAAAAATGTTTTTTAAAAAAATCCACGCTAGTTGGTAGACCTTGGAAAAATATTTTTTAAAAAAATTTACGCCAGTTGGTAGACCTTGGAAAAATTATTTTTTAAACAAATCACGCCTTTCGGTAGACCTTCTCGCCCTTTGGTAGTTATTCACCACACTGTGGTACAGGGTATTATGTCTTTGTGCATATGTTTGTAAATGGCAAAAGGAATCGAGATAGACCCATGGTTCCTTTTGAGAATATGCATAGAATCACTTTCTGAGTCGATTTACGCATGTCCGTCTATCCGTCCGTCTGACCATCCATCCATGTATTTTTGTGAACAAAGTACAGGTCGCATTTATGATCCGATTTGGATGAAATTTGACATAGGTCACTTATTTGGCCCAAGGACGAACCCTATTCAAATTGGGAAAAATCGGTTCAGATTTAGATATAGCTCTCATATATATTTTCGTCCGATTTAATGTAAGTGGTCCACCAAAGACCCTATATATCTTTCGATTTGCACGAAATTTGGCACAGCGTAATGAATTAGGTCTAGGATGATTTTTGTTAAGTTTCCTGAAAATCGGTTCAGATTTAGATATAGCTCCCATATATATCTTCGTCCGATTTAAGGTAAATGGTGTACCAAAGTCCCTATATATCTTTTGATTTGCCCGAAATTTAGCATAGCCTATTGAATTGGGTCTAGAATGATGAGTGTTAAGTTTACTGAAAATCGGTTAAGATTTAGATATAGCTCCCATATATATTTTCGTCCGATTTAAGGTAAATGGTGTACCATAGTCCATATATATATCTTTCGGTTTGCACGAAATTTAGCAGAGCGTAATGAATTAGGTCTAGTATGATGTGTGCTAAGTTTCGTAAAAATCGGTTCAGATTTAGATATAGCTCACATATATATTTTCGTCCGATTTAATGTAAATTGTTCACCAAAGTCCCTATATATTATTCGATTTGCACGAAATTTGGGATAACGTACTGAATTGAGTCTAGAATGATGTGTGTTATGTTTCGTGAAAATCGGTTCAGATTTAGATATAGCTTCTATATCTGACCAAATGAAAAATTTAGTATCGGTTGCAGAATGACAAGTTTATGGATCCAATTTCATTTTACTAGTTCTTCAAATATGCGACGTCTGTTAGGATTCATCTGTTGAATATACCCAAAGTGGTGAAGGGTATCATATAGTCGGCCCGTCGGAATTTACTACTTTCCTTACTAGTTTTTTTTCAATGTTTTCAAAATTTTGCGTTTGAATGATATTAGAAAAACATTTTTTCCAAATCCCAAAAATTGGGATTTTTATAATTTTTGTTTCTTTTGGAAATATGGGCATGTCCTGCAATTTGTTGGTGATATATCATTTTGTGTGTTTCTTCCCCCTTCAAAAAAAGTTTTTTTCTTTGCTGCCGTTTTGTTTTGTTATTGTTGTTTACCTTCCCTTCTTGAATCTGAAGTCATGTCTGAGAGTGTGATTGAACAGGGAAGTTGAAGTGGTGTAAGTGCAAAAAGTATTTGGCCTAAATCAACACGCGATTCTGTGTACATTTTCCTGTCGTTGCTGTCAAGAAGTACCGAAAATGTATTTCTATGGAAAATATAAAGCCAAAACAAATCTGGCATTTACATGTTAGAGTGACAGTGACCGGCCAATATATTATGATGGATAATATATTTAAAGAAACAAATTTTTTCAAAACTACCGAAGCCTCTGAAAATGTGCCTTTAAGTATCATTAAAGTAATCTTTAAAAGGTTCACTGGGGTATTAATATCCTTGCCAAGTACTGTTAGCAATTTAGGTGTCTTTGTGTAAATAGAACAACTCCACAGACCCATATTTACAAAATCAGGCGGTTGTGAGTTCGTAAATCGTACAAAAAGTGAAACATCAAAAGAACAAAATGAACAGCAAAGCCAAACGAATATTGGTGGAAAATGGGTAAGAAAGTCAAGAGCCTTTAACACCAACATGTTGGCTTAGATGGTGTATTGGTAGGATAGGAGCCTCCTTGGTACTCCTTACCCAGATTTGTGTTGGCACATTTGTTCTGGACGGGATACATAGGGTTGCCATCATAATACAACTTTAGCTATAATTTTTAACCGGGTATGAAACATAAATATGGAGGACAATAAATTTAAAAATAGGTAAATAAATAAATTTAAAAATCTTTCCTGGCCCCTGGCAACCCTAGGCATTGTAAAATGTTTGTTTTATTTGTATTTTTTTTTCGATTTTCCCTTGCAAATGTAAATTTTGCGCTTTGTTGAATTGCGTAGAGGTCTGTGGTGTTAACTTCAGTGATTTATTTGTTTTGTTTGGCGAAGAACTTTTGCCATTTTGGGCTGGCTTTTATTTGATATACACTCCACAACAACACCAGCAACACCATGAATGGTAAGAGCGTCAATGGCAACAACAACAAACACTGGCGAAAAATGCGCAATTATTAACTTTGTTTCGAAATTGTTTGCACTCTCAAAAAGTGTCGCATATATAAAAACCAAAAAAAAAAATTAAGAACAAAGTACAAATTCAAATCGAAATGACAATAAGGTGGGTAAGGAAAAAATATTTTTTTTAAATCCACGTCTTATTGGAAAACCAAACTTCCGTAGACCTTTTTCCAAACAATTTGTGGTGTTTCAATTTTTGGTTTTAAATTTTATAAAAAAAATACAACCAGTCGGGAAAGTAGTAAAGTCGGGCGGGGCCGACTATATGATAACCTTCACCACTTTGGGTATATTCAACAGATGAATCCTAACAGACGTCGCATTTTTAAAGGACCAGTAAAATGAAATTGGATCCATAAACATGTCATTCTGCAACCGATACGAAATTTTTCATTTGATAGAGGCTATATCTAAATCTGAACCGATTTTCAGGGAACTTAACACACATCATCTCAAATTTCGTGCAAATCGAACGATATATAGGAACTTTGGTGCACCATTTACATTAAATCGTACGATAATATATATTGGAGCTATATCTAAATCGGAACCGATTTTCAGGAAACTTAACACACATCATTCATGACCTAATTCATTACGCTGTGCCAGATTTCGTGCAAATTGAAAGATATATAGGGACTTTGCTGCACCATTTACATTAAATCGGACGAAAATATATATGGGAGCTATATCTAAATCTGAACCAAATTTCAGGAAACTTAGCACACATCATTCTATATCTAATTCATTACGCTGTGCCAAATTTCGTGCAAATCGAATGATATATAAGGTCTTTGGTGCACCATTTACACTAAATCGGTCGAAAATATATATGGGAGCTATATCTAAATCTGAACCGATTTTCAGGAAACTTAAGACACATCATTCTAGACCTAATTCATTACGCTGTGCCAAATTTCGTGCAAATCGAATGATATATAAGACTTTGGTGCGCCATTTACATTTAATCGAACGAAAATATATATGGGACCTCTATCTAAATCTAACCCGATTTTCTCGAAACTTGACACATATCATTCTGGACCTAATTCAGTACTCTATGCCAAGTTTCGTGCAAATCGAAAGATATATAGGGACTTTAGTGCCCCATTTAACTTAAATCGGATGAAATCGGAAAACAAGTCTGACCCGATTTTTTTCAATTTCGATAGGGTTCGTCCTTGGGCCAAACAAGTGACTTGTGCCAAATTTCATACAAATCGGATGATAAATGCGACCTGTACTTTGTTTACAATTTAACATCTATAGATGGACGGACGGACGGACATGTATAAATCGACTCAGAAAGTGATTCTATGGATATTCTCAAAAGGAACCATGTGTCTATCTCGTTTCCTTTAGCCTGTTACAAACATATGCACAAAGACATAATACCCTGTACCACAGTGTGATGAAGGGTATAAATATTCTTTTAAAATCCACTCCTATAGGCTATAAAAAATATTTTTTTTTTTTAAATCCACAACTTGTTTAGGTTAGTAGATTTTTTTTAATTCATTAGAAAATTACAAAAAAAAAATTACATATGTATATAGCCTTACACTATTCACAATAATTTATTTAACTTATTTTTTCCCTAGGAGAATTAAACTAAAAATTTCATTCACATCAAAGTAACCTTAACGATCTAATGTTGAACTTTTCGAGGATGAAGACGATGACGTCGATGATTTTTCCAACAATGACTTGAGTATTTCCCTTGCTTCCCGCTTCAATATTTTGCCATTAATATTCTGCGGTAATTTATCAACAAAAAATGCACCGTTGTGTAGCTGTTTGTGATCTTCCGTCAAACGATTGCGAACATGATCCACAATTGCCTGTGTTGTTAAATTACTGCCACTTTTCTTCAGAACCAAAGCACCCGCCACATCACCATGACGTTCATCGAAGACGCCCACCACACAACAATCAGCCACATCGGGTAATTCTCGGATCACATTTTCAATCTCTCCCGGCCAATATTGCATGCGATTATATTTCAAAATATCCTTAATACGATCGACAATATAGAGGTCACCCTCATCATCGACATAACCCAAATCACCGGTATGATACCATCCCTGAGAATCCATCATGCGTTGTGTCTCCTTAGGATTGCCATAGTAACCCGACCACGTGCAATTGGGTAGACGTACCAGAATCTCTCCCGTTTCATTGGGGCCCAAGAATTTGCCCTCTTCATCGATAATACGCATCTGGACATTGGGTAGCAGCTGGCCCACAGAATTATTACGTTGAACCCCAAGATTTATGGACACTCCACCGATTTCCGTCAGACCATATCCAATACATATCAGACATTGGGTCATAACACGTTGGACCTTTTCCACCAGCTGTTTGGAGACATAACCACCACCACAGGAAACCATTTTAAAGCTGGCCATATTTTCTTTGGTAAATGTTGGGCAATCGAGTAGTTCGACAAATTGTATGGGACTCAAGATGCCATTGGAGATTTTATATTTTTTCACCATCTTGACAAATTCAGCAGGATTGAAGGGTTTACGATTGATAATGCGAGTAACACCGGAATACAGGTTTTGCATGAGGGAAAAGAGGCCACTGGCCCAATCCATGCCACTGGACGTGTAGAAGACTTCATCGATATTGGAGAAACTGGAAATAAAGAAGAAGAGCAAAAATGGTATACCGTTAGAAAACTATTTTTAAAACAATCCCAAAGTAGTAAAGTCAGACAGGACCGACTATATGATACCCTTCACCACTTTGGGTATATTCTACATATATGTCCTAACAGACGTCGCGTCTTTGTTATATATCTATATCTGAATCGATTTCAGGGAAACATTCTAGACTTAATTCAGTACGCCATGCCAAAATTCGTCCAAATGAAAAGATTTTCAAGGTCTTTGGTGCACCATTTTCCTAAAATCCGGCGAAACTATATATGGGAGCCATATCTAAATCTGAACCGATTTTCATGAAACTTAGCAAATATTATTGTATACAGAATTCAATACGCTCTGCCAAATTTCGTGCAATTCGAAAGATATATAGGGACTTTGGAACACCATTTACCTTAAATCGGACGGAAATATATATGGGAGCTATATCTAAATCTGAACCGATTTTCATGAAACTTAGCACACATTATTATAGACACAATTTAATATGCTATGCCATATTTCGTGCAAATCAAAAGATATATAGGGGCATTGGTATACCATTTACCTTAAATCGGACGAAGATATATATGGGAGCTATATCTAAATCTGAACCGATTTTCACGAAATTTAGCACACGTCATTCTATACTTTATTCAGTACGCTATGACAAATTTTGTGCAAATCAAAATATTTTCAGGGACTTTAGTGGACTATTTTCATAAAATCGGGCTAAACTATATATGGGAGCTATATCTAAATCTGAACCGATTTTCACGAAACTTAACACACATCATTCTAGATCTTATTCATTACGCTGTGCCAAATTTCGTCCAAATCGAAAGATATATAGGGACTTTGGTACACCCCTTACCTTAAATCGGACGGAAATATATATGGGAGCTATATCTAAATCTGAACCGATTTTCATGAAACTTAGCACACATCATTCTAGACTTAATTCAGTACGCTATGCCAAGTTTCGGGCAAATCGAAAACTTACCCATTTTCCAACATAATTTTCGGTGCCGAAACTGTAACAGCTTTCGATAATCCTGTTGTGCCTGAAGAGCTCAGAATCACCACAGTTTGGTCAGCACCCAGAATTGGTTTCTCTGGCCTAAAAACAAAATTATAAAATGTTATTATTTTTAGTCAAGCAGTTTCCACCCTCTCTTTACTTACTGATAAAAACGTTCCATTTTATTTGGTGCCAATAGATCCATTACCGTCGGCACGCCCTCAATGTGATCGGTCAGTGTGTAGATGGTCGGATTAAATGATTTGGTTATTTTGCGTATTTTCTCATAATCGCAGCCATCGCAGAAAATAATTTTTGGTTTGGTAATGCCAAAGCTGTGGGTGATGGCGGCTAAAATTAATTTGGAAATATTTTCATTATCATGGATTTTTTATAAAAAAACATATATTTTTTTAATTTACCAACCTTCTGTATAATTCGGATTTACAGCATGCAGGGGATTCCCATTGAAGAGACAGCCCAAAATAACCGATACCAGTTTGATGGTATTGCGGGCGGCTATGCCCACAATGTCTTCATAACGCATGCGTTGGCTCTTCAAATGCAGGGCGATGCGTGTTCCCCAGGTTAGAAGTTCTCCACTGGTGGCCGAGGTTTCATCGAAGGCATCAATCTGTAATCCAAAACAAAAAAAAAAAAAAAAAAAATTAAATTTATTTTTTTTTCTTAAAGGGTATTTTTTTAAAGTTCCGCAGGTTGTTATTTTTATTCTTCAAATTGAATTTTTCTTTCTTACCACCAACACATTATGCGGATTCAATCTCATTTGACTGAAAATAATTCTGCCAATCGAATGCTGTTCAATATTATGTAGGCATGGCACGGTGGGGCCTTTCCACATTTTATTGCGCTCATCGTATATAGTTTTAAGCTCGGACATTTCAGCGTCTGTTGGGTCGGTATTGACTTTGTGCTGGAGTTATGGAAACTGATTTCCAACGGCGAAGACATGTCTGAGGAAACTTTTTCTTTTTTGATATCTAATCGGTTTCCGAACTTATCAATATTTAAATCTTAGTATTATTTTGTTTCATTTTTCGAGAGTAGTTTGTATTAATACGTTGTGTTATTAGATTTTACCACGTCATTATCAAGATCACGTGTTTATTTAATGATTACTATTTTTCGCGTTCGTTATCACTGAGCCGACCCACACCGGTGAGAATCGATTTGGTTATGACTTAGCACTTTGTTTATTTTTGCCAAGAAATAGTGACATTTATATTAAAATTAACGAATAAAAAAACAACACGAGTGTTAACTTCGCTAGGGGTGCTCGAAGGGGATTTTTTTTTTTTTCAAAACTGATAAATGCCAATTCGCAGGTGGGCATTATTTTCTAGGTTGACCACAACTATCAGTTTAATGGTTTTTATAATTTGGGCAGAGAATCAAAATCAAATTGTTTATACTTCGATTATGATGGACGTCATAAATATAAAATAGTTTTAAAATATTTTTTCAAGGTCAAATGTAGGCGTGGATGTTGTAAAAATATTAAAAAAGCCACGCCTACTATAGACCTTGAACAAATATTTTTAAAAAATCCACTCCTTGAAAAAATGTAATTTTTAGTATTTTTTTATTATTTTGTTTCAAATATTGCAACCAATTTAATGTAAATTTTTTTCATGTAGGAGAACTCGAAACAAAATGTGAAGTGCTCTCTGTAAAATGTGAAATATTGGCTAACAAACAATTTGAAATGGGACTCCATGTGTTATATTCTACACTGACCTTCGACAATGTGGAAACATATTTATGTGTGTGTGAGTGGCTGTGTTCGGAAGTGAAAATAAACTTGGTCTGTAAATTTTCCGACACAACATTGAGGAAAAATATTGAAAAACAAAACAGCAAAAAAAATATAAATATATTTATTCAAATAGCAAGGGTGTTAAGTTTCCTAAATCCACAGACATGATTGCTAGATTTACTCGGGGATATGGAAGTGACAGGAATATTTCACAAACAAAATTTAGGGTAATGTTACAAATAAAGAAGTAAAATGTGGTGATGTGAGAGTTGTTATTTCAAATCGAGATTAAAATAAACATAAAAAACTAAATTTTTAAATAATTTAATAATCCCCACAAAAAGCATTCACATCTGTCTCCTCTCTCTCTCTCTCACACACACAGATGATATGCAATATTTTCCAACTTTTGTTTTTGTTGCTGTAAAGTTTACAATTTAAAATCTAATTTATTTCCAGTTTTGTTTTATAAAGTGACTTTGATCCCTGAATCTGTGCAAAGCTTACAATTAGTTGAATGAGCCACAAAGTATGCTATAACATATTTTCTGAATTTTCTCTCTCTCTATCTCCATCTTCTTTTTTAATTTGTAAGAGAGGATTTTTTTGTATTCGGAATTTATGGTTATCCCCAACAAAGTCATAATCATCATCAAAATCACCTCCCATCCTCATCTGGGACCTCGATTACAATGTCATCATAATTTTTGTGGGTGGCTGGAGCCATTGTGGCATTACTTTTTGAATTCATTTTTAAGAAATATATAGAACAATAATATATAGAACAAACACATAAAGGGTGGAGGGTGCAAATGTTGCCAATGAACAACAATAAGGATTGACCTGTAGAAGGCGCGGATTTTTAAAGAATATTTTTCCTGCGACTATACAAGGCGTGGATTTTTTAAAGAATATTTTTCCTGCGACTATACAAGGCGTGGATTTTTTAAAGAATATTTTTCCTGCGACTATACAAGGCGTGGATTTTTTAAAGAATATTTTTTCGAAGACTACACACGTCGTGGATATTTTAAAGAATATTTTTTCGAAGCCTTTACAAGACGCTGATTTTTTAATGAATATTTTTACCAGGCCTATATAAGGCGTGGATTTTTTAAAGAATATTTTTTTGAAGACTAGACTATACAAGGCATGGATTTTTGGATATTTTAAAGAATATTTTTTCGAAGACTAGACTATACAAGGCATGGATTTTTGGATATTTTAAAGAATATTTTTTCGAAGTCTACACACGTCGTAGATATTTTAAAGAATATTTTTTCGAAGCCTTTACAAGACGTGAATTTTTTAATGAAAAATTTTCCCAGGGTTATATAAGGCGTGGATTTTTTAATGAATATTTTTTCCAGGCCTATATAAGAGGAATAAGTCTCCTTCCCATCGCATATAAAGTTCTATCCAGCGTACTGTGTGAATGACTGAGGCAAATAGTCAATGACATTATTGGACCATACCTATGCGGCTTCAGACCTGGCAAATTCACCATTGACCAGATTTTCACTCTGCGCCAAATCCTGGAAAAAAACCCACAAAAAACACATCGACACATCCTATTCGTTCAGAGGTGTTTAAAGCCATGTCTGCGTTTAGCATTCCTGCAAAATTAATTCGGCTATGCAGGATAACTTTAACTGGCACAAGATCAACAGTTAAAGTCGAAAAGGACCTCTCGGAGCCCTTTAATACCGAACGAGGATTCGGACAAGGTCACAGTTTGTCGTGTGACCTTTTTAACATCCTGCTGGAAAAGGTCATATGAGAGGCAAAAGTGAACAGAAATGGCACTCTGTACACCAAACAACACATGTTACTCGCCTACGCCGATGACATCGACATAATGGGTCGAACACTGAGAAAGGTAACAGCCACCTTTGAACAAATTGAGAAGGAATCTGCCAAAGTGGGTCTGGCAGATTCCTTTGACGGTATCAAAGATTTTATATACCTTGGTACTGCCATAAACAAAACGAATGACATCAGTTTTGAAATTCGGAGAAGGATAGTGATGGCCAACAGATGCTACTATGGTCTAAGCAAACAACACAAAAGCAAGGCCACCTCCCGCCAAACCAAACTTACACTCTACCAGACGCTGATACTACCCTGCTGTTATATGGATCTGAAGCATGGGTACTTGCGCAAGCAGATGAGGCAGCTGTTGGAGTGTTAGAGAGAAAAATTCTCCGAAAGATCTATGGGCCGATCTACGTTGATGGTGAATATCGTCGTCGAATGAACCATGAGTTGTAATAGCTATTCTCGGACATCGACATTGTTAGACCTGTGGAGCTGCAGTGACTACGTTGGCCAGGTCATGTTGTGAGAATGGATGAAGATGTCCCAGCCCAAAAGGTATATACAAGCGAACCAGCTGATGGTTCAAGCAAAAGGGGGTGGCCAAGAATACGATGGAAAGATCAAGTCGAAGAAAACATTGCCGAAAATGGTCTTTCAAATTGGAAAAACTGCGCAAAAGTCCGACGCGCCTTGAAATCTTTTCTAAATCTTTTATACGCTTCACAACACTGTGGTACAGGGTATTATGTATTTGTGCATATGTTTGTAACAGGGAAAAGGAAACGAGATAGACACATGGTTCCTTTTGAGAATATGCATAGAATCACTTTCTGAGTCGATTTATGCATGTCCGTCCGTCCGTCTGTAGATGTTATATTGTAAACAAAGTACAGGTCGCATTTATCGTCCGATTTGGATGAAATTTGGCACAGGTCCCTAATTTGGCCCAAGGACGAACCCTATTGAAATTGGGAAAAATCGGTTCAGATTAAGATATAGCTCCCATATATATTTTCGTCCGAATTAAAGTAAATGGGGCACCAAAGTCCCTAAATATCTTTCGATTTGCACGAAATGTGGCACAGAGCACTGAATTAGGTCCAAAATGATGTGTGCCAAATTTCGAGGAAATCGGTTCAGATTTAGATATAGCTCTCATATATAGCTTCGTCCGATTTAAGGTAAATGGTGTACCAAAGTCCCTATATATCTTTCGATTTGCACGAATTTTGTCATAGCGTAATGAATTAGGACTAGAATGATGTATGCAAAGTTTCGTGAAAATTGGTTCAGATTTTGATATAGCTCCTATATATATCTTCGCCCGATTTTAGGTAAATAGTTCACTAAAGTCCGTATATATCTTTCGATTTGCACGAAATTTGTCATAGCGTACTGAATTAGGACTAGAATGACGTGTGCTAAGTTTTGTGAAAATCGGTTCAGATTTAGATTTAGCTCCCATATTTTCGTCCGATTCTATATAATTGGTGCACCAAAGTCCCTATATATCTTTCGATTTCCACGAATTTTGGTATAGAGTACTGAATCAAGTCTAGAATGATGTTGCTAAGCCGATTGACACAACGTACTAAAGTAGTATAAATTGGTCTCTGGCAAGTTTCCCTGAAATCGGTGCAGATATAGATATATAACAAACACGCTACGTCTGTTAGGATACATATGTAGAATATAGCCAAAGTGGTGAAGGGTGTCATATAGGCGGCCCAGTCCGACTTTACTACTTTCCCTACTGTTTAATCCTTCCTTTTGTGCTGAGAACCAAAACTTGCCACCCTTTAATATAGACATTGCCCAAGGCTATTTGGATATAAAATCACGTAAAATAACATTTAGTTTTTAGTACTGAACGACATCTGCAAATAATAGGCTATGAAAGAATGCAACATTTCGGATGTTGCTTCAGTTTGCATGGCATTTAACTAGATTTTTATTCAGGAGAAAATGTTGTTTTTATTATTTTGAACTCTTATTGTAATTTCTATGCCCTCAACATCAAATATTCGTTTATGGCATTCGCAATAAAACCAACCAGGAGAATTTTAGACGTATTAATCCTTAATGCTCCCCAAATAGAAACAATTATTTGTAAGTCTTTTGATTATATATGAATAGTCCTGATGTTCGGTGTACTGACCTTAAAGTTCGCAGGATTAATCACTGCATTTTTGTTTTCAACTGGGCATTGAAGTGAAACAAAATAAAAAAATGTCCCGACATTTTGATACCAATATAATGTGCCATTGTTGTTAATTAGTTTTTTTGTTATTTGTTTCATTGTCCCCCAATAGCTGTTAAGAAACTGGGCTACAAAGAAAAATGTAATTTGATGGCTATTAATGGTCGTTGAACATGGCAGACTCTTTGATTCTTCAGACGAATTTCCAGTGTGTAATGGTTATTAAACCACGCCGCCCCCCATCAATACAGTGTTAACGATTTATTTCAAATTTCCTTGGCCAATACTTGGGAAATAACCACAAGTCAATTGAATAGATCGGGTATTTGTGATTTGCAAAATACCTTGAAAAGGACACAAGGTATTTTTAAATAGGGAATGTTAATCTTCTGAGGATAATGAAACCATAAATCCTTCAATTTTGCACACATACATACACACACACAATGCATTATTAAATAACCGTGGAAAGGTTGAGTGTCATTGAATAGCTTAATAACAGTTTCGCGAATTGAAAATTCGATGATAAAAGGAGTGCCATATCGGTGATTAGCAGGTTCTCCTATTTTTATATCATGATGGGCGGAAGAGCTTCTAAGCAAAATAAAAACTATGTATTGAAAAGAAAATATATAGACTATAAAAATATTTTTTTTAAATCTACGCCTATATATTGGTTATTAAAAAATATTTATTTTTAAAGTAGAAGAAGAAGAATAAAAATAGAAGAATATTTTTCCAGGTCCTATCAGAGCGTGGACTGTTTTAAGATGTCTTTGTTTTAATTAATGTATTTTAAAGGCTCTATAGTAGCGTGGATTTTTTTATTTTTTCTAGACCCTATGCGAGCGTGGATTTCCTAAAGAATTTGTTCAAGACCCTATGATAGCTTGGATCTTAAATATATTTTTCCAAAGCGCTATATGAACGTCCATTTTTATACCCTCCACAATATATTAATTTTGTCATTCCGTTTGTAACTCAACGAAATATTCATTTCCGACCCTATAAAGTATATATATTCTTGATCAGGGTAAAATTCTAAGACGATCTGGCCATGTCCATCTGTCCGTCCGTTGTAATCACGCGACGGTTCTTGAGCGCGTTTTTCAACCGAATTCGCTGGAATTTGGTACATTGAGTTATTATTATTATATAGGTCCACTTTTTCTGGTAGCCCCCATATAACGGTACCTCCTAATTTTCAGTATTTTGGTGGATTTTGATCGTATTTTTCCACCGAATTGGCTGTAATTTAGTATTTTGAGTTCTTAATAGGTACTAAATCTCTCCACAAAAAATTATAAATGTAGATCCATTTTTCCGGATAGCCCCCATATAAGGGTACCCCCAATTTTCGGTATTTTGGGGTTTTTGAGCGCGTTTTTCAACCGAATTCGCTGAAATTTGGTACATTGGGTTCTTATATCTCCACTAAAAATTATAAGTTTAAGTCCATTTTTTCTGGTAGCCCCCATATAAAGGTACCCCCAAATTTCGGCATTTTGAGGTTCTTGAGCGCGTTTTTCAACCGAATTCGCTGAAATTTGGTAAATTGGGTTCTTATTGGGTACCAAATATCTCCACTAAAAATTATAAATATAGGTCAATTTTTTCTGGTAGCGCGTTTTTCAACCGAATTCGCTGAAATTTGGTACATTGGGTTCTTACTGGGCACCAAATATCTCCACTAAAAATTATAAGTATAAGTCCATTTTTTCTGGTAGCCCCCATATAACGGTACCCCCAAATTTCGGCATTTTGAGGTTCTTGAGCGCGTTTTCAACCGAAATCACTGAAATTTGGTATTTTGTAGCCGTATATGGAAACAAATCTCCCTACCAAAAATTATTAATAGTCAACCCCTTTTAAGCGTAGTCCCCATATAACCCCATTTTTTATATTTGGTTCTAACACTCTGTTGTAATCATTTCACCTGCGAAGAATATCGAGATAAAAAACTAGAACGTACGGTTCGATATTGAACTATATGTGAACTATAGCCCGTATTTAGGCTTAGCCGTAGCCCCTGTGCGGGAGGTACCAGAAACCATGGACCGATATTCCCCAAATTCGGACTTGAACTGAGTTTGGAAGACATAATAAGATGGGATGAAATCAATTTTTTCTGAAACGGATTTGGCCCAACGAAACATGGCATCTATAACCAATATTTCCATGAGGCACACTTTCACCGTGTGAAAGTGTATACACACTAATTAGCCATAAGGATGAGGGTATAATTTTTTATTAAAAATTATTGTTTACATAATCGGTTTGTAGAAATGTCGGTATAGGTCCATTTTCCATGTTCCATGTCCATGTTCGAATTTGAACTAATTTTGGAAAAAATAATAAGATGGGCATAATTTGGATGAAATCAAAAATTTTTGAAGCATATTTTGTCCAAAGACACATGGGGTCTAGGACCAATATTTACAACCATAATCGGTTTGTAGAAATGTCGGTATAGCTACACTTTTTGATATGTTCTCTGTATTTTTATTTCAAGTACTTGTCAGTATATATATGGTGGATGGTATCCAAAGTTCGGCCCGGCCGAACTTAACGCTTTTTAACTTGTCTAATATTCTTCTCTTTTTGTACCATATTAATTGTTTTATTCTAATAAACAAAACTTTATTATATGCTGATTTGACAATTATTTACACCATCTTAATGACTCCTTTTAGTCCACAGTATATTAATAGCAAATAAAATAGCGTTCTAATTACTAAAACAAGCAACAACAACAAATACACATAAGCTTTTTCTTAAATACCATCATGTCCTAAGGATGCTATTTTGTAACTATTTTTATGTTCGAACATTGTCATGTCCTAATGTAAAATTTAACAGACAATTAATAAAATGTTATTTGCTTCTTGTTGTTGTTGTCATCTTTTTTTGCTAATTTAAGCTGGCTTTTGTAATACGTTTATGTTTTGTTTTCGGGTCCAACTAAAACAAATACCACAAAAGAGCAAATAAAAAAATAACAAAAAGGAAAAGAAGAAGAAGAACAAACAAAAATATCATGGTAATGGTTGCCTGGGAAGACATCTAGACCAGAATCCTGTGGGATAGAACAATGTGTACTCTACCACTGGTCACTATCTAATCAACGAACCATGACATCACTTCATCTATTTTAATTTTCGTTTTTAAAAATGTCCATGGACTGCTATTGCTGGCGCTGCTTTTGCGGAACACAGTGTACAACTCCACCAAACATCGCCAACACCCCAACATGCCAACGATGATGTCGAACAACATCAAAACAAGAGCAACAACAACGCCAACAATTATTTTGCCAACAAAACAACTAACAATGTTGAAATTTTATTGCATTGTCCTGGCGAGGACAACATCTGAAATGTTGTGATAAACCACGGCACAATTTCTACACCCACGGAGACCAAACTATGTTCCGTATTAAGCAAATGATAAAAATGAAAGGAAATTCGGTAACAACACCAACGAATCTAAGGGAAGGGAGTTCGAATAGAGAATAAGAAGATAAAGGGCACTTCGTTAGTTAGTATGATATCCTTTTTTAATAAATAAGAGGCCTTGAAAAAATATTCTTTAAAAAATCCACGCCTTGTAAAGGTCTAGGAAAAATATTCTTAAAAAAAGGAATGGGCTAATATATAAAACAAGTGAAAAAAGCGTTAAGTTCGGCCGGGTCGAACTTTGGATACCCTCCACCATAAATATACTGAGAGTTACTTGCAATAAAAATATAGGCAACATACCAAAAAGTGTACCTATACCGACATTTCTACAAACCGATTGTGGTTCTAAATATTGATCCTAGACCCGATGTTACTGTGCACCAAATTTGTTTCAAAAAATTTTGATTTCATCTATAATTTGCCCATCTTACTATTTCTTCCAAAATTTGTTCAAGTTCGAACATGGGAAATATCGGTCCACTCCTTCTGGTACCTCCCACACAGGTGCTAGGCATAAATGCGGGTTATATATATATATATATATAAGGTTAATTATCGAACCTTATGTTCTAGTTTTTTTCGTATGTTCCGTAGATGAAATGATTACAACTATTTTAATATAAAAAAGGGGGCGAATATTAAAAATTTTTGGTAAGGAGATTTTTTACCCTATACGACTACAAATTACCATATTGCAGCGAATTCGGTTGAAAAACGCGCTCAAGAACCCCAAAATACCGATAATTGGGATACCTTATATGGGGGCTATCCGAAAAATGAACATATATTTAAATTTTTTGTGGAGAAATTTGGTACCTATTTAGAACCCAATGTACCAAATTTCAGCATATTCGGTTGAAAAACGCGCTCAAGAACCCCTAAATACCGAAAATTGGGGGGTAACCTTATATGGGGGATATTCGAAAAAATTGACCTATATTCATAATTTTTTGTGGAGAGATTTGGTACCTATTAAGAACTTAAAATACTAAATTACAGCCTATTCGATGGAAAAATACGACCAAAACCCTCAAAATACTGAAAATTAGGAGGTACCGTTATATGGGGGCTACCAGAAAAGTGTGGAGACATTTAGTACCCAATAAGAACCCAATGTACAAAATTTCAGCGTATTCGGTTGAAAAAAGCGCTCAAGAACCGCAAAATACCGAAAATTGTGGGTACCCTTATATGGGGGTTATGCCAAAAAATGGACCTATATTTATAATTTTTTGTGGAGAGATTTGGTACCTATTAATAACTCAAAATACTAAATTACAGCCAACTCTTTAGAAATATACGATCAAAACCCCTATCTTCGAACTGCCTGCAGACAAAAGACAAACCTATGCAAAATTTCAGTACCCTATCTCAATTCCTTCAGAAGATATCGTGATTACAACAGACGGGCGGACAGACGGACGGGCGGACGGACGGACATGGCTAGATCGTCTTAGAATTTTACCCTGATCAAGAATATATACTATATTTATAGTATCGGAAATGAATATTTTGATGATTTACAAACGGAATGACAAAATTAATATACCCTCCATACTATGGTGGACCGATATATCCCATCTTCGAACTTGACCTGCCTGCAGACAAAAGACAAACCTATGTAAATTTTTAGCACCCTACCTCAATTCCTTCAGAAGATAACGTGATTACAACAGACGGACGGACGGTCATGGCTAGATCGTCTTAGAATTTTACCCTGATCAAGAATATATAATATATATATATATATATATATGGGTCGAAAATGAATATTTCGATGAGTTACAAACGGAATGACAAAATTAATATATCCTCCATTCTATGGTGGAGGATATAAAAAATCATTCCTACATAGGACTGTGAAAAAATAATAGAAATATACGCCCATATATGTACTCTTAAAAATTACTCTTTAAAAATATATTATTTACAAAATCTAACTCTTCTAGAGGCCTTGAAAAAATATTCTTTTAAAAATCTAACCCTTCTAGAGGCCTTGAAAAAAATATTCTTTTAAAAATCTAACCCTTCTAGAGGCCTTGAAAAAAATATTCTTTTAAAAATCTAACCCTTCTAGAGGCCTTGAAAAAATATTCTTTTAAAAATCTAACCATTCTAGAGGCCTTGAAAAAAATATTCTTTTAAAAATCGAACCCTTCTAGAGGCCTTGAAAAAATATTCTTTTAAAAATCTAACCTTTCTAGAGGCCTTGAAAAAATATTCTTTTAAAAACCTAACCCTTCTAGAGGCCTTGAAAAAATATTCTTTAAAAAATCCCCGCCTTATATAGTTGCAGGAAAAATATTCTTTAAAAAATCCCCGCCTTATATAGTTGCAGGAAAAATATTCTTAAAAAAAATTCACGCCATGTGTAGGTTCTTTAAAATATTTACAAAAAAGAATATGCTCCTTGACAGTCCTTTTATTTCCCTTAAGTACATCCATCATTTACCATTCACACATTTAAATACCATTCAATATTTTAATACTCTTTAATTTTCCAATTAATTTCAAATAAGTTGTATTGAATTCAAAGGATGTCTGTCTGCGAAATATCGAACCTCTCTGTTTTATAATTCTAACCAAAAATTTATTCTATGAAAATTTCATTAGCATGACATACAAAACTCTATATACACCCACATACATACCTATACGTATACAAACACATACGATGAAACATTGGTTTCATTATAATGAATAGCCATAATCAAAGAGATTGTTCGAACGGACTATCAGACTATCATCCATTTATCAGTACAACAATATGGAGACAAAGGAGATAACCAAGCTTTGTGTTCGGTTGCATTCAGTTGGTTATGTAGAGATGTTTTATTGTATAGACGTTAAAATTGCATATGTGTTCGAGCAATTTCGAAATTTCTGCATAAATATGTGAGTATGGGTGATTTTGAAATTTCAATAATGATTTTGTGGAGGTATACATTAACACTATACCACAATTAGGGTCCTTTGAAGTGTATAGGAATCCTTGAAAAAATATTTCTTTGAAAAATATTTTATATATATATATATATATATATGAATTTAAAAAAGAGTATATATATATATATATATTCTTTTTTTAATTCACGCCATTGTCTATCCGTGTAAATTTTATTTTTTAAATATCATTAAAATATATTTTCATGTGGCACTTATAGAACCTTGATATAATAGATTTTTGTGGGCGTATTTTCATTTATGCCTCCTATCAAACTAACTTTTCGCAAATGTAGACCAACTTCACTTAGACTAATATCGTTGTATAACCGCCATTCATGCCATATCAGTTACCAATTAATGTTAACGATTTTACTAAAAGCACACTCTCGCACAGGTAATTTGATGGATGTGGCTTGAGATGTGTAAGGAGGCTGGTGACAAAAGTCGGGGAACATAAAATTTAAAAAATGCCAACAAAATACAACTATTGCATTGCCAACGCATATAACATAAATTTCCAAGACCTTTTTTCAATCTTCGTACTCGGCATACCTTCCCCGCCTATCCTCGTCCATATTCTATGCTGTTACCATAAATAGATGCATCATATACAACCAATTGCATGTTTATGTACATATGTCTCAGTGAATAGTCGTTGCACCTCACTCTGCTAATATAAAGTTTGCTATTAGCATTTTACCTTCTATATTAGACAACAACAACAACAACAACGAAAATTGCCCAGAATATTGATTTTTAAATTGACTGCAAAGTCAACTGCTGCTCTGCCATGCCATCGATATTAGTCTCTGCTAAAATTTGTGCAGGTCTCCCACAAAATTTGATAATTAATGAAATCAATTATTTAAGAGTCAGCATAAAATAAATGGGTTAAAAATTACAATACTATTGATAGGGTCTAACATTGTTAAAGACATAATATTTGTAGCAGGATTCTCATAGGCGTGAAATTTTCAAAACCTAGTTCTACGATAGAATTAAAAAAATAATATTATTTTAACATTCATTCAAGGACTATCAAGAGGCGTGGATTTTTTACAAATATTTTTTCAAGCTCCATCAAGAAGGCGTTGGTTTTTTAAAAAAATATTTTTTCAAAGGTTGGGCTGGTTAAAGGAAAATTTTAAAAGTTATTAACAAGATTAAAGATTTTTTTCGAAATTGAGCATCAAATGCCAGTTGTCCTTAATAGCATGAACCACACTTCCGTACTTCATATTTCCGAAGCCTATCAAACGGAATTCACCAGAAGTTTAAAAAATATGTACATATGTTTTCCAGCCGTTGCAAATAGAATTTCTTATTTGAAATACACTCGTGACAGCCATATGTTAATTTGTATTAAAAAAAATTAAAAATAATATGTCACGTAAAAAGATAATGCTTCGTGGCAACATGTCACGTACCAAAAGCTTCTTGTGGCTTCTTTTATTACTCAACAACGGTATCGTGGAAGAGGAAACATTCTTAAAAATAAATATTTCCTCATTGAAGAACACAAACTAAATAAAAATAATAACACACATAAGAAGCAGTATCAGGCAGAAACCTTATTATTACCACGCATTTAATTAAACGTTTCATGTTACCCACAACCTGCAGGATTGTCATCTGTTGTCACATGACATAATAATAATAATAATTGGCCCGGTCTTCTTGTTGGTGAACACATTTTTCTGGTAATTTGATATCCTCTTCTTTTTTAACGGAATTATAACACTTCGCAATTAGGTTTGGTCAATAGCAGTAACAGTAACAATAACAATGAGTGCATGGGGTCACACGCTGAAGTTCTTGTGGTCGCCATTCTAACCATGACCACCACCTGACACCAAAACGGCAAACAGCGATCTCAACACCATCCATAAATTCTTTCTGACCGCAATTTGGCAAAAGGCAATAGCTAATAGTTGGTAGCGAAAACAGGTTAACAGTTTAGGAATAGCAAAAAACATCGAGTGACCGACCACACACTTTGTCAAAGTGTGGCCAAAATATGAAGACATGAAAAATGGTACTAAAACTTAAATTGGGAGGAAAAAATCGAAGAAAAAAACTTAAAAGTTTATCTTAAAGAAAATGATCAAAAGATGCAAGAATATTTAAACAATCCTTTCCCAGGCTTAAAGAAGGCGTAGATTTTTAAGGAATATTTTTTCAAAGCTTGTACAAGTTGTGGATTTCTTAAAGGACATTTTCAAGGCCTGTACAAGGCGTGAATTTTTTAAAGGACATTTTCAGGCCTATACAAGGCGTGGATTTTTTAAAGGACATTTTCAAGGCCTGTACATGGCGTGGATTTTTTAAAGGACATTTTCAAGGCCTGTACAAGGCGTGGATTTTTAAAGGACATTTTCAATGCCTGTACAAGGCGTGGATTTTTTAAAGGACATTTCAAGGCCTATACATGGCGTGGATTTTTTAAAGGACATTTCAAGGCCTATACATGGCGTGGATTTTTTAAAGGACAGTTTCAAGGCCTAAACAAGGCGTGGATTTTTTTTAAAGGACATTTTCAAGGCCTATACAAGGCGTGGATTTTTTAAAGGACAATTTTCAAGGCCTGTACAAGGCGTGGATTTTTTAAAGGACAATTTTCAAGGCCTGTACAGGTCGTGGATTTTTTAAAGGACAATTTTCAAGGCCTGTAAACGGCGTAGATTTTTTAAAGGACATTTTCAAGGCCTGTACAAGGCGTGGATTTTTTAAAGGACATTTTCAAGGCCTGTACAAGGCGTGGATTTTTAAAGGACATTTTCACGGCCTGTACAAGGCGTGGATTTTTTAAAGGACATTTTCAAGGCCTATACAAGGCGTGGATTTTTTAAAGGACATTTTCAAGGGCTATACAAGGCGTGGATTTTTTTAAAGGACATTTTCACGGCCTGTACAAGGCGTGGATTTTTTAAAGGACATTTTCAAGGCCTGTACAAGGCTTGGATTTTTTAAAGAACATTTTCAAGGCCTATACAAGGTGTGGATTTTTTAAAGGACATTTTCAAGGCCTATACAAGGTGTGGATTTTTGAAAGGACATTTTCAAGGCCTGTACAAGGCGTGGATTTTTTAAAGGACATTTTCAAGGCCTGTACAAGGCGTGGATTTTTTAAAGGACGTGGCGTGGATTTTTTAAAGGACGTGGCGTGGATTTTTAAAGGACATTTTCACGGCCTGTACAAGGCGTGGATTTTTTAAAGGACATTTTCAAGGCCTATACAAGGCGTGGATTTTTTAAAGGACATTTTCAAGGGCTATACAAGGCGTGGATTTTTTTAAAGGACATTTTCACGTCCTGTACAAGGCGTGGATTTTTTAAAGGACATTTTCAAGGCCTGTACAAGGCTTGGATTTTTTAAAGAACATTTTCAAGGCCTATACAAGGTGTGGATTTTTTAAAGGACATTTTCAAGGCCTATACAAGGTGTGGATTTTTGAAAGGACATTTTCAAGGCCTGTACAAGGCGTGGATTTTTTAAAGGACATTTTCAAGGCCTGTACAAGGCGTGGATTTTTTAAAGGACATTTTCAAGGCCTGTACAAGGCGTGGATTTTTTAAAGGACATTTTCAAGGCCTGTACAAGGCGTGGATTTTTTAAAGGACATTTTCAAGGCCTGTACAAGGCGTGGATTTTTTAAAGGACATTTTCAAGGCCTGTACAAGGCGTGGATTTTTTAAAGGACATTTTCAAGGCCTGTACAAGGCGTGGATTTTTTAAAGGACATTTTCAAGGCCTGTACAAGGCGTGGATTTTTTAAAGGACATTTTCAAGGCCTGTACAAGGCGTGGATTTTTTAAAGGACATTTTCAAGGCCTGTACAAGGCGTGGATTTTTTAAAGGACATTTTCAAGGCCTGTACAAGGCGTGGATTTTTTAAAGGACATTTTCAAGGCCTGTACAAGGCGTGGATTTTTTAAAGGACATTTTCAAGGCCTGTACAAGGCGTGGATTTTTTAAAGGACATTTTCAAGGCCTGTGCAAGGCGTGGATTTTTTAAAGGACATTTTCAAGGCCTGTACAAGGCGTGGATTTTTTAAAGGACATTTTCAAGGCCTGTACAAGGCGTGGATTTTTTAAAGGACATTTTCAAGGCCTGTACAAGGCGTGGATTTTTTAAAGGACATTTTCAAGGCCTGTACAAGGCGTGGATTTTTTAAAGGACATTTTCAAGGCCTGTACAAGGCGTGGATTTTTTAAAGGACATTTTCAAGGCCTGTACAAGGCGTGGATTTTTTAAAGGACATTTTCAAGGCCTGTACAAGGCGTGGATTTTTTAAAGGACATTTTCAAGGCCTGTACAAGGCGTGGATTTTTTAAAGGACATTTTCAAGGCCTGTACAAGGCGTGGATTTTTTAAAGGACATTTTCAAGTCCTGTACAAGGCGTGGATTTTTTAAACAATATTTTTAAGAACCAACACATTATTTGTTAAGTCCCCTATAAATTATTTAATTAAAAATATTTTTCTCTCAAAATTTCACATTTCAACAAATTTAATATAAGCATTTTTAACATGATGACATAACAATAGTTTTCATATGAACTCTAAGAGAAGGAATAATATTTTCTTGCATTAAATATAAATATGTGTGTATGTACATACCTTCATGTATATACATACATATATAAATAAAACGATAGCAAAGAATGCGAAAAACGATTTTTATTGTTCACTGATAAAACCATTCATTTACATGACATATAATTTGTTTTACAGCCCGGATATACATAAATACACACACATATAAACACATACGCACACACTCAATTGTGGTAGGTGGCATCTGATTGAAACAATTCCTTTGAATCTCAGCTATGGTAGTGTTGTCGTTTTTATTATCAAGCAATAAACTGAGAGCACAAATTGTGGTAAAGCACTTGACAGAAATAAAATACCAGCAGAATAAAATACCAACATTTAATGTGGACATGAAAAAAAATAAAAGAATAAATATATCAGGATTGGATGAATTACCGAGATACTGGGTAATAACACAAGGCTACTTAACGTTGAAATTTACTATTTATTGTTATAGGTTGAAGAGGATTTCTTATATAAAAGCATTAAAATTTTTTTTGCAAAACTTTCAGTTCGATTCGATTTGTTCCAAAATTAATTATTCCCTTTCCCAATTAAAGCTTTAAAGTCATAGCCCACAATATTATATAAACTATATTTGTTTATAAACAGAATCCAATCCATTGTCTTACACTAAGGACATTTCATACACATTCTCATAATACTGTACAATAATCTATTACATCCTTATTTGTAGCACTTATCTTTTATCTCATTATCCTCCCTTGTGGCTCTATTAAAGACTCAATTTGAAAATGAATATATAAATGTACAAATGTGTGTGTCCATGCCGTAAATCACAATATTATTGTCAAATATTAGAAAATATATATTTATCAATTTCGAAATATCACCTCTTGTTAATTTGGATATTGCATTAAGAAGACATTTCATTTAATGGAGAAAATTAAATTGACAAACACACAAGTACTTTAAGTAATTAATATAGTCAACAATAGAATACAAAGTACACATTGACACACAAACATATTATGTGAGTATATACACACATAACATACAAATTACTTTCCTATTATGATATCCTTATCTATTAATAATAAGTGAATAATGAAGATACAGTGATTGGTAAATGTTGAGAATTAAAACTCAGGTCATTGAAACAATATTCTTTTTAAAATGCACGCCTTGAAAAAATATTCTTTTTAAAATGCAAGCCTTGAAAAAATATTATTTTAAAAATCCACGCCCTGTACAGGCCTTGAAAAAATATTCTTTTAAAAATCCACGCCCTGTACAGGCCTTGAAAAAATATTCTTTTAAAAATCCACGCCCTGTACAGGCCTTGAAAAAATATTCTTTTAAAAATCCACGCCCTGTACAGGCCTTGAAAAAATATTCTTTTAAAAATCCACGCCCTGTACAGGCCTTGAAAAAATATTCTTTTAAAAATCCACGCCCTGTACAGGCCTTGAAAAAATATTCTTTTAAAAATCCACGCCCTGTACAGGCCTTGAAAAAATATTCTTTTAAAAATCCACGCCCTGTACAGGCCTTGAAAAAATATTCTTTAAAAAATCCACGCCCTGTACAGGCCTTGAAAAAATATTCTTTTAAAAATCCACGCCCTGTACAGGCCTTGAAAAAATATTCTTTTAAAAATCCACGCCCTGTACAGGCCTTGAAAAAATATTCTTTTAAAAATCCACGCCCTGTACAGGCCTTGAAAAAATATTCTTTTAAAAATCCACGCCCTGTACAGGCCTTGAAAAAATATTCTTTTAAAAATCCACGCCCTGTACAGGCCTTGAAAAAATATTCTTTTAAAAATCCACGCCCTGTACAGGCCTTGAAAAAATATTCTTTTAAAAATCCACGCCCTGTACAGGCCTTGAAAAAATATTCTTTTAAAAATCCACGCCCTGTACAGGCCTTGAAAAAATATTCTTTTAAAAATCCACGCCTTGTACAGGCCTTGAAAAATATTCTTTTAAAAATCCACGCCTTGTACAGGCCTTGAAAAAATATTCTTTTAAAAATCCACGCCTTGTACAGGCCTTGAAAAAATATTCTTTTAAAAATCCACGCCTTGTACAGGCCTTGAAAAAATATTCTTTTAAAAATCCACGCCTTGTACAGGCCTTGAAAAAATATTCTTTTAAAAATCCACGCCTTGTACAGGCCTTGAAAAAATATTCTTTTAAAAATCCACGCCTTGTACAGGCCTTGAAAAAATATTCTTTTAAAAATCCACGCCTTGTACAGGCCTTGAAAAAATATTCTTTTAAAAATCCACGCCTTGTACAGGCCTTGAAAAAATATTCTTTTAAAAATCCACGCCTTGTACAGGCCTTGAAAAAATATTCTTTTAAAAATCCACGCCTCTTCTAAAGTGGCTTGAAAAAATATTCTTTAAAAAATCCACGCCTTGTACAGGCCTTGAAAAAATATTCTTTAAAAAATCCACGCCTTGTACAGGCCTTGAAAAAATATTCTTTAAAAAATCCATGCTTGTGTGGGTCCTTGAAATAAAAATTTTTTTTTGTACAGGCCTTGAAAATAGTGTAGTGTAGATTCTGAGTATATAGTGTTTTTTTGAAGAACAAATGTCACCAATTATCTGGACTAATATCGATATTAGGATGATGACAAGGCTAAATTCAAAATTAAAAATATATATTTTAAGTGCAATTTTTTCTGCAGGCCATTTATATGGCCTAATCTGATGTTGTTGTTAAAAGTTTAAACAAACAATTTATTCTTATCATGCGAAATAATACTTTCTATATTTGATTGCAATCTTATCGCATCGCCCCCTGTGGAATTTTGTGAAATTGATAAAAACATGAACTTGATCGAAATGCAATTTCTTTGCAAGTGGACATCTTATATTGCTAGATGAATATACATTTTGTCAGATATTTCGATGTCAAATTGAAATCACTTCCAGCAATAAAGATCATAGGCATAAAATGTATACCGATACATCGATCATAATTCAACGAACTGAAAGAGTCAAGAGTGTACCACACTGTGGTACAGGGTATTATGTCTTTGTGCATATGTTTGTAACAGGCAAAAAGAAACGAGACAGACACATTGAGAGTATGCATAGAAATTGGGAAAAATCGGTTCAGATTTAGATATAGCTCCAATATATATTTTCGTCCGATTTAAGGTAAATGGGGCAGCAAAGTCCCTCTATATCTTTCGATTTGAATGAAATTTGGCATAAACTACTGAACTACAAGTTTCGAGAAAATCGGTTCAGATTTAGATATAGCTCCCATATATATTTTCGTCCGATTTAAGGTAAATGGTGCACCAAAGTCCCTATATATCATTCGATTTGCATGAAATTTGGCATAGAGTACTGAATTAGGTCCAGAATGATGTGTGCCAAGTTTCGAGAAAATCGGTTCAGATTTAGATATAGTTCCAATATATAGTTTCGTCCGATTTAAGATAAATGGTGCACCAAAGTCCCTATATATCATTCGATTTGCACGAAATTTGGCATAGAGTACTGAATTAGGTGCAGAACGATGTGTGCCAAGTTTCGAGAAAATCGGTTCAGATTTAGATATAGCTCCCATATATAGTTTCATCCGATTTAAGGTAAATGGGGCACCAAAGTCCCTCTATATCTTTCGACTTGCATGAAATTTGGCATAGAGTACTGAATTAGGTGTAGAACGATGTGTGCCAAGTTTCGAGAAAATCGGTTCAGATTTAGATATAGCTCCCATATATAGGTTCGTCCGATTTAAGGTAAATGGGGCACCAAAGTCCCTCTATATCTTTCGATTTGCATGAAATTTGGCATAGAGTACTGAATTAGGTGCAAAACGATGTGTGCCAAGTTTCGAGAAAATCGGTTCAGATTTAGATATAGCTCCCATATATAGTTTCGTCCGATTTAAGGTAAATGGTGGACCAAAGTCCCTCCATATCCTTTGATTTGCACGAAATTTGGCATAGAGTACTGAATTAGGTGCAGAATGATGTGTGCCAAGTTTCGAGAAAATAGGTTCAGATTTTGATATAGCTCCCATATATAGGTTCGTCCGATTTAAGGTAAATGGGGCACCAAAGTCCCTCTATATCTTTCGATTTACACGAAATTTGGCATAGAGTACTGAATTATGTGCAGAATGATGTGTGCCAAGTTTCGGAAAAATCGGTTCTGGTTTCGATATAGCTCCCATATATAGGTTCGTCCGATTTAAGGTAAATGGTGCCCCAAAGTCCCTATATATCATTCGATTTGCAAGAAATTTGGCATAGAGTACTGAAATAGGTTCAGAATGATGTGTGCCAAGTTTCGAGAAAATCGGTTCAGATTTAGATATAGCTCCCATATATAGTTTCGTCCGATTTAAGGTAAATGGGGCACCAAAGTCCCTCTATATCTTTCGACTTGCATGAAATTTGGCATAGAGTACTGAATTAGGTGTAGAACGATGTGTGCCAAGTTTCGAGAAAATCGGTTCAGATTTAGATATAGCTCCCATATATAGTTTCGTCCGATTTAAGGTAAATGGTGGACCAAAGTCCCTCCATATCCTTTGATTTGCACGAAATTTGGAATAGAGTACTGAATTAGGTGCAGAATGATGTGTGCCAAGTTTCGGGAAAATCGGTTCAGATTTAGATATAGCTCCCATATATAGTTACGTCCGATTTAAGGTAAATGGTGGACCAAAGTCACTCCGTATCCTTCGATTTCCATGAAATTTGGCATAGAGTACTGAATTATGTGCAGAATGATGTGTGCTAAGTTTCGGGAAAATCGGTTCTGGTTTCGATATAGATCCCACATATACATATATATTCGTTCGATTTTACATAAAAGGTGCACCAACCTTCTAATGTTTGTCCGATTAACACGATTTTTTGCACAACGTATCAAGTTGAGACTTGAATAACGTTATTGCGTTTTGTTGAAATTGATGTAGATGCGGTCATAGCTTCCATATGTATATCGAATGGATGTCTGAATGAAATTAAAAATTTAACAGTGTGGCGACCGAATAGCGTATATTAATTTTGCTATAAGTCGTTTTTCATAAATTTGTCCCATGGTACGAATTCGACTTTAAATCTGCCCGAATGAAATTAAATTTATCATAGGTTGCAGAAAGACTTGCGTATGTTCCATGGAGGGGATACATATGTACAATATACCCAAAGTGGTGAAGGGTATCATATAGTCGGCCCAGTCCGACTTTAGTGCTTTCCTTACTGTTTTTTTTTTTAGAGTTGACCATCTGCGTCGAGACATCACAAGAAATTGCCCTACAGACCCCATTTTTATGGTTTCCATCTTGCAAACTTTAGATAAAATCGCACATTTTATTCGCTTGATATTGGACTAAAAAATGTGTGGAGGTGCCAGAAGGAGAGGTCCAATGGGTCTTATATTTGTGCTGTGGAAAGTTCGCATGAAATTTGTATGTTCCGCTGACTTCATATAAGATTTATTATTTCAAAATTTTGACCAACTTATGGGGGAGGTATCAGAAGCAGTGGACCGATATTTCCCTGTCTTCGAAAATTCCAACGGTGTTAGAAAGAGTACATGTCTGGCTCTCGTATGAACTAGAATTATTGTCTTCGCTCTAAAATTAACAAAATGACGGACCTTTGAAAAAAATATTTTTCGAAAATCGCCGATTTTTGACCAAAAACCAAAAAATGTGCAAAGTTTGGATCAAATTGGTTTCGTGGACGGTATACCAATTTAGTCGAGTCTTTCATATATCAAAGCCCTTCGATAGGTCAAGTGCCATCCCAAATGTTCGATGTGTTGAAATGCATGGTTGTATCCGCTGACAAATGTTCATCGATGTATTTCAATTATTCAGCACTGAAGCCGGAATTCATTAGTTACAGTTACGGTCTCTAATTCGAATCGAAATTGAAGAAAATAATATGAGTTATTACAGACCTACTTCTACAGCTTGAAAAACTATTGAGCGGAGCAGTGTAGCCGGACGGGGCCGACCATATGACATCCTATACACAACATCCACGAAAATCTAACTTTCTGTGGTTCTATATTCTGAGCTTAGGCAATATTTCGCGATATTTGCATTCCCTTCACCGTGGGTTGTGTTGCGGTGTAGTGATCGATTCGGAAAAACACAAAATATTAAGTTTTTGGTCCACTTCGTCCGAAAATTATTATCTGATCATCATCGAAAATTATAGGCGTTGTCCTTGACCATAACTGGAACATCAGCGCTATATTTCGCCCTCCAGTATGGTAATGGATTACTAAATAATATTTGAATACGTAAGCATCTGTAAATATTTTAGAGTAACTCCCAAATCCCAGTTCTTACGACAATATAATTGGTATGGATTTAAATGTCAAGCACTTCCCTTGGATATACTATCAACTTCTCATATCTATATCCTACAGGGGTAAATATATACTCCATGGAATATAAATTTTGTAATTGTTCACACAAAAGTCAGGGTCCATTTGACCCGCTAAATATTCAGCGATCTTTATCAAAACAGCCATGCTTATTCTTTGGCCCGATCCCCTTATCGATGTTTTGGCCATAATTGCGACCTCTGGAGCGACCAGAAAATCAGACAAAAATAAAGTTTTAGGTCCATTTCATCGCCTAAATATTAACCGATCTTTACCAAAAAAAAATCATGGGTCAGAACCCATCCTACATAGAAAATTTCGTGAAGATAGGTCTATAACTGTGGCCTGAATCGTGTTTACAAATCGACTCGACTAGAGATGACCGGTATCGGCATTCTTAAAATATTTCGCAGCGTTACAAACTCTTGGGGCTGCACAAAGCCATAATACCCTGACAACATAGCTGTGTGGGGTGTAAAAATATTATTGTAAAATGCTTATGGATAATACAAATACAGTAGATATCGGATATAAGAAACCCAAAAAAGCCGGAGATTTCTTTCTTTTATGCGTTTTTTTTCTTATATGGATTTACAGTATTCCCCGCTTAATTACCTCCACGCTTAATTACCTTCCACGGTTAACTAATCCGATTTCAGAACACCCAGTTATTTTCAGTAAAATCCCTTACAAAATTGCACGTTTAATTACCCCCTTTTAATTACCCATTTCATTTATTTGCCCCTAAATAACCTACCCCAAAGTAACCGTACCTTTAAATCTGTCCCATGTAATTACCCAATGTATTTTTTAGATCTGGTAACTTCACTTAAAATGGCCTACTATTGATTTGAAAGTTTTCGTGAAATGTCTCCCAGAAATACATTTTGTCTATCAAACTAAAGCTCCAGTTAATACCTCAAGCAAAATAGAAAGAAAAAACAAAACACCTTGCTGGGTAATTAACCGGGGTCCACGGATAATTACCCTATCGAGGTAATTAACCGTGCACTCCTAATTACCTTCCACGGATAATTACTCAAAAATCTTGAAATTTTCACTGAGGTAATTAAGCGGGGTTTACTGTATAGAATATAAGAAAGTATAATCTCGGTGTTTTTGATCATCTTTCTTATATGCGATTTTTTCTTATATGAGATATGCTTATATCCGATATCTACTGTATTGATCTAAATCTTATTCAGGCCTTTCAACAGACACACCTTCTGTTGTTCATTTATAGTGTCTCGATATAAAATTTTACCCGTCTACTTTCAGGCACACTTCACAAATTTGGACTCTGAACTTTAGTTTAGTGGAAACAACCACATCGACTTTGAAAATGATTTACTTTACTAAAAACTATGGCTTTTATTTTATTTTGAAATAAAAAACAAAAAAATCTTGTCTTGTCATTCCCCACACAAAGAAAAATGTAAACAAATAAAAAATTCTCTACATATCAGCTGAGATATCCGCCACAACCAATAGGTCAGTTACACGAAGAGATAACATAAAAGACTCTCATGCGGATTATGTTGCTCTTATGCAAACAAATCTCTCTGTTATTAATTAATTATGAATGTTAATATGTTTTAAAACATGTTATTGTTGTTGTTGTTTTTCTTCTACAAGTTTTTATTTCAACAGTTGATGTTGTTGTTCTGTGTTTTTGTTTTATTTCATCACTAACCCACTTACCAATCATTCGTTTCATATCAACAATTTCCTTGCGTCCCCAAAAGAACGCAGCCATTTCATCCGAATTGAAGCTGGCATTTTTACGTTCAATTGCCAGATCGGGATTTACGGTTGTGGGTATTTCGATTTTATTCATTTTCTTTTCGATTTTAATTATTTTAATTTTCTTAATTAAATATTGCAAAAAAATTAATTATTTTTTCACACACACAATCACTTGATGTTTACACTCAACCCGTCCGATCGATCTGCCTCTAGTTGCGATCGCTGTTCGCGTACGACTAACAGGTTTCATTGGTAAATATTTACATTTCAGCTTTAAGAGAGTCAACCAAGGAATGGTTACTCTTTGTTTTAAACAAAATAAACAAAAAAAAGCTTTTGATAGGCCAAATCAGCTGTTGATAAGAGAAAAAATTGCTGGCCAGCTATTTATTTATTTTATTGTAAATTAAACAAAAACAATTAATATTAGCGGGGTAAAAGGGGGAAATGCAAGTTTTCAAGGTCCCGTACGCTAAACAGAACTTTATAATGTACCCTTTAAAATCTACTATTTGACTCGCATTTTAATCTCTAACAACATCTCAATCCGCTCTACCGATTTACAATAAAACAATAATCGGCTCATTGAAAGCCCATAGTCCAAATTTTCTATCTTAGTTTGAAGTTTGGCTTTCATTTTTGGCCAAGAGGAGGGGCAAAGTCCGAATCAACATTTGAGGTAGCATAGTTTGACTTGACCTTTGTTCGATCTTTGTTAATGGAAATAAAACTGTCATAGTATCGGAAATATTGAATAAAACATTAAAAAAAAATCCTGTAAAACTTGAAAAATAATCTTTAAAAAAATCCACGCCTTGGATAGATTTAAAAAAATAATCTTTAAAAAAATCCACGACTTGGATAGACTTGAAAAAATAATCTTAAACCTTGGATAGACTTGAAAGAATAATCATTAAAATAATCCACGCCTTGGATAGACTTGAAAAAATAATCTTTAAAAAATCCACGCCTTGGATAGGCCTTGAAAAAATAATCTTTAAAAAAATCCACGCCTTGGATAGGCCTTGAAAAAATAATCTTTAAAAAATCCACGCCTTGGATAGGCCTCTGAAAAATCTTTAAAAAAATCCACGCCTTGGATAGGCCTTGAAAAAATAATCTTTAAAAAAATCCACGCCTTGGATAGACTTGAAAAAATAATCTTTAAAAAAATCCACGCCTTGGATAGACTTGAAAAAATAATCTTTAAAAAATCCACGCCCTGTTTTGGCCCTAAAAAATATTCTTTAAAAAAAATCCACGCCCTGTTTTGGCCCTAAAAAAATATTCTTTAAAAAATCCACGCCGTGTTTTGGCCCTTGAAAAAAATATTCTTTAAAAAATCCACGCCTCTTTTAGGCGTTGAAAAAATATTCTTTACAAAAAAATCCACGTTTATTTGTCTTCAAA
>NW_026881022.1:0-33056 GCF_032173495.1 Musca vetustissima | reverse complement strand
TTATGTTTATGTATAACACTTCAACTAAGTTACGTCTATTGCTGTGTACCTACTTTGTGGTCTTACCTCACCTGTCTATGGGTCAGAACACCTGGTTGTAATGCAACTCCACGTTGAGCCGAAGATCTCCGAAGAGCCAAACACCAACAACAATAGAACCCCAAACAGTTCAAGAGACTGACCACCCAATGACTGCAGGCTCTGCCCAGCTTCATAGCCAAAGCTACTACCATTAGAACTAATATTTTCAGTCTGTATACAATGGAACAATCACTGAAAGAGAATAAAAACTGACCAGTCACTTTTTTACGACATTTGTAGCCACCATGCACGTCGTCCCTCCCAACAATTGTTCCACAAGCTTGCTATTACGGGAACGCTCCTCTAGCCTCTACATGTTTTTGGAGCCAAAAACTGCAAACATTTGAACGAATAGCTATTATATGGAATAAACGTTAAACGACATGAAAAACATATGCAAAACAAACACCTGTCGATGATTCCACATGTCTATAAAGTTGCGGAATGGCATCGCAAATAGTTCCGATCCATCATTCGGGTCTCCGTAAACCCAAAGGCACTGACAAACAAACACCAGAATTCAATCACGAATATTCCGCGCCACACACACCCAACACATCCACACAGGACAGTGTCTGTAACCACTTGGGTATCCGGCCCGTCGGATCAAACACTCAGGATAGTGACTAGACACCCTCACAAGTATCCAGCCCGTCGGACCAGGCATCCGAAAATCAGCCAGACAGACTAATTTGTCAGAAATGTTTCCTCACACTATGTAATGCCCACCAGTTTGTAACAGATTTTGCAAATTGTTCCCTTTTTAATAGCCAACTAAAAAATTTAGGGACTTTGGCGCCCCATTTACCTTAAATCGGACGAATATATATATATATATATATATATATATAATCTGAAGCGATTTGCACGATACTTAGCACACCTCATTATAGACTCAATTTAGTACACTATGCCAAATTTCGGACGAAAGTATATATGGAGCTATATCTAAATCTGAACCGACTTTCAGGAAACATCATTATAGACTCCATTTAGTACGCTATGACAAATTTCGTGCAAATCGAAAGATATTTAGGGACTTTGGGGCACCATTTACCTTAAATCGGACGAAAATATATATGGGAGCTATATCTAAATCTGAACCGATTTTCACGAAACTTAGCACACATTTTTATAGACTCAATTTAGTACCCTATGCAAAATTTCAGGCAAATCGAAAGATATTTAGGGACTTTGGCGCCCCATTTACCTTAAATCGGACGAAAATATATATGGGAGCTATATATAAATCTGAACCGATTTTCTTGAATTTCAATAGGGTTCGTCCTTGGGCCAAATAAGTGACTTGCGCCAAATTTCATCCAAATCGGATTATAAATGCGACCTGTACTTTGTTTACAATTTAACATCAACAGACGGACGTACGGTCAGACATGCATAAATCGACTCAGAAAGTGATTCTATGTATATTCTCAAAAGGAACCATGTGTATCTCGATTCCTTTTGCCTGTTACAAACATATGTACAAAGGCATAATACCCTGTACCACAGTGTGGTGAAGGGTATAATTATCAGTTCGGTATTCGTTTCTTGAACTTTTCACAGATCGTATTCTTAAGATGTCTGTATAGCTTCTGTCTCTAGAGCTTCCTAACTTTGTTTGTAGGAATGTAGAATATTGTCGTGGGATCAGAGTAATACAACTTCTATGACCCGATATTTCGTGACGATTTGTAAGGCCTATCTTAATGACCTCAAGTCTCATTCTATTTAACTCTCGATCATATACACTCCGTGATTTTCTCCAAGACTTCCCCCATTACCCGCAACCTATGGACACGTCCAATAGCATTGAATTTTGCTGCATCTAAACCTCGACTGTTGAGTTATACAGAAAATTTCTATGTCGATTTAGCAATGCCCCATATATGCTTGCCCTCCATTTTTCGGTGTTTTGGGTCCATGACTGATTTTTTCAATTCTCACTTGGTAGAAAATGTTCCTCCTGAATATGATCAATTATGGTACATCTTTCAGTGTACCCCATTTAGCGGTATCGCTGAATATTCAGTATTTTCAAGCTTTTGGGTACGTTTTTCTACAGAATTGGTTTTAATATGATATGGAGTAGAAAATCTCTCTACCAATCGAATTTGTTGTAATATTTTATTTTGGAATCTCATTGAGAGGAAAATATCTAATATTTTTTTATACCCTACACAACTATGTTGTCAGGGTATTATAGCTTTGTGCAGCCCCAAAAGTTTGTAACGCCGCGAAATGTGGGTCCTAGACCCACCTTTAAGTATAATGATCGGCATATCTCGACTAGCTGAGTCGATCTAGACATGTGTGTCCGTCCGTCTGTCCATTATAATTTGTAAACACGATACAGGCCACAGTTATGGACCAATCTTCACGAAATTTTGCATGTAGGATGGGTTCTGGCCAATTAAGACCCCTATTGTTTTTGGGAAAGATCGGTTAATATTTAGGGGATGAAATGGACCAAATACTAAATTTTTGTCGGTTTTTTCTGGTCGCTCCAGAGGCCGCAATTATGGCCCAAACATCTCGAATTTTTTAAGGAGAAGGGGATTGGGCCAAAGAATAAGCATGCCTGTTTTGATAAAGATCGGTCAATTTTTAGCGAGCAAATGTACGCTGACTTTTGTGTGAAAAATGACAAAATTAGTATTCTATACCGTATATATACTCCTGAAGGACATAGACCCGAGAAGTTGATATTATATCCAAGAGGAGTGGTTGACCTTTAAATTAAGATCAATTATATTGTTGTATGTGCTCTGATGTGGGAGTTACACCTAAATATTTACAGGTATCTCCGTATTTGTATGTTATTTAGTAACCTATTATCACTCTAGAGAGCCGAACATAGCGCTGATCGCTTTGAAATGTTTCATGAGGTTCCAGTTATGGTCAAGGACAACGCCTATAATTTTCGGTGATGATCAGATAATAATTTTTGAATGAAGTGGACCGAAAACTTATTTTTTTTTTTTTTTTTTTGTTATTTTCGAGACGATCTACAACAACACAACCCACGGTGAAGGGAATCTGGACAATAGCTGTACTGAATACTCGTAATATTTGGAAAATATGTCAATGTGAGGAAGAGGTGCTGTTTACCTCTAATCGGGCAAGAGTGTGCAAATATCACGAAATATTGCCCAGGCTCGGGATTCACATCCTTAAAAATTTTGAGTTTAGTGGTAGTTGTGTAGGGTATTGTATGGTCGGCCCCGTCCGACTATACTGCTCCGCTCACTGTTTTTTTTTTTCAATATTTTTAGCAAATTTTTCAAACTTATTTAATACGATTTTTTGGTTTTCATGAAATATCAAATCTGCCTATAACAATATTGACTTGTCCAATGTACTTGATGGCTGACATACATATGTATATGAAAAAAATTATTCATATAGGTCGATGTTTTGACATAACCTCCATATAAGAGCATGTACCCTATTGTGAGTTTTAATCGAATTTTTCCGGTATATTTATGGGTAAACGATATTTTGGTGGAAAATTGTCTTAAAAGGTCCATGTTTTTTATATAGCCCCACATAAAGGTCCCATTTTCTAAGTTATTAAAAGTTTAATCAAATTTTCTCATCGAAGACGTAATAATTTGGCAGTTTTAAAATAACGCCCCCAAAAATATCGCATTTAACTTTCGGTATGTAGAAGTTCCTACTCCAGTTTTCCACCCTGAGTGTCTGTAAATAACATTTTACCACATACTGCAATAACATGGTCCGCATATAATAGCCCGACTAATTTAGGAAATTTTGAATTACCATAACGTGGTGGAAGTTATAATAGGCATAATATTTCGAAAATCTTCTAGTTTCCTGTGGTACAGGAAACGAGATGGCTGCTTTTGAGAATATACATAGAATCACTTTCTGTGTCGAGTTATGCATGTTCGTCCATCCATGTGGGATTGTATACAAAGTACAAATCGCATTTATGATGCGAAATTAAAATTTGTGCACAGCTCATCTATTGGGCCCTGGGACGAACCCTATTGAAATTGGGAAAATTGGTTCAGATTTAGATACAGCTCCCAATATCCGATATTATGTAAATGGTGTACTAAAGCCCCTATATATCTTTCGATTTGCACAAAATTAATAATATTATATTACTTTCAATACTATAAATCGATTTCCATAAATTTGTCTCATTGTACGCAAATGACTATAAATCTGCCTGAATGAAATTAAATTTAGCATAAGTTGCAGAAACGCATGTGTATGTTCCTTCGAGGGAACTTTGACATGAAATTGTTGGGATACATATGCACAATATACCCAAAATGGTGAAGATATCATATAGTCGGCCCAGTCCGACTTTACTACTTTCCTTACTGGTTTCTATTTATACTACGTTCCAAAAATCTTCGTAATTTATGTATATCGCCGATATGTTTTTGCGAGTCCTCTATTCGCATATAATTCGTATGGATTTCGATGGACCATTTGTTTTTTTAACTTTTAAATAAAATTCTTATCATTCCAAACCACCTACACTTTGAAGGATACTTCAAAGAATACGAAATTGTCCGAAACAAACAACTTGAGTCCACTATCATATAATTGAGAAAGTAGTTTTTCTAAAAAACTTGTCTATTTAGTTTCAAGTTAATTGTTTATGAAACAAATTTGTTCGTTAGAAAAAATAACTACTGCCACTACAATAAATTAAGTATCTTCAAAATAACACCCAACAAAGATGGGCAGCAGTGAACGAAAAAAATAAACCCCGACAATAGTTAAAGAACATTACAACAGATTCACAAGCAAAACTTGTTGTGTATAAGTACATCACAGAATTTATTTAAATGTGTGTGTGAGTGCCCTAGCTAGCGTTTGCATTGCGGAGTGGCGTGGCACCAAACCATAGTCCTCTTGGCAAACGGTTTTTGGTTATGGCGGTCTTAAAAATAAATTTCTTGTAGTTTTCTTTTTAACGATCATCATTAAGTTGTGCTAAATTTTTATTTGGTTTGCGGGTGAGTACTTCGGGCTTCTTCTTGGGCCCCAACCACCACCACCAAAGAAGGAGAACAACAACAGACGTTTGATGTGGTGTATTGTGGAGAGGCCGGCCATTCTGCCAATGTAGAAAGTCATTGCATTGTTTGACTTTTGTGCAACAAAAGATTAATGATGGCAAAAATTGTTGCACACTCAAGGCGAACTTGCGAACCTAGAACACAATATAGCGACTTGTTGTGATAGCGTTGAGGGGGAGGGAGGGAGAACAGCGGATAGCAATGGAAACAACAACGACGACATGGCCACAAAACACACAAAATGTTAGTGGCATAGAAACAACAGCAAATTGGTTATAGTTTTGCCCTCTCCCAGGAAATGTAAAGGGAATTTTATTTTTTTTCTTTTCGGTGGAAAATAACTTCAGTGGGCTAGGAGAGAAAAAAAATAAGAAAAATGTTTATGCATGGCTTAAAGGCCAATGGTCAATATCAAAGCGAACTATGCGATGTAAAAAATGTGAGTTCAACTATTATGACTTATTAAGGGAACTATGTGGTAATGTTCGGTGTTGTGGTATTTGAAGCCATACAATTTGGAAGTGGTAGGAAATATTTGGTTAAAGGGAAATATTTCTGTGGAGTATTTCAAAAGTACAGACCCAGGAAAAGGAAAATATTAAATCAATGGGAAATGTGTTATCCTTCCTGTATGTGTGAATATTCCTCTTTAATAAACTCCAATAATTTCCATTAAATAATCCCAAAAACAAAATGTAGTTGCCTGTCTCTTGCCATCAGTTTGTGGTTCATGTCAAAGATGACATTTAAAACATTTTTTGGAAAAGTGTCAAATTTCACAGCAAACAAAAGGGTTAACATGATATTTCCATTAGGCTGGTGGCAAGTGAATTGTCACCAAAGGTCTAAAAAGGTTAAGTAACTGAAAACAAAAGGCATTCACATCATTCATGGGGATCTCTAATTGACCTCAAAGAAAATGTATTATGTTAATACAAATAAATTTTGATAGACATATTTTTCGTTGTGGTATTTTTTGCACTTACTTTTATGGGGATCAAGGACAGATTAAATGTCAAACAGGTCAAATTCTTTGACATACCCATACCAAATGAAAGTTCATAACACGAAAAATAACTAAACTCAACAATAGTGGGGGGTTTTCAGAAAAATAAAAAAAGCCCTCAGTCATAAACAACAGGAAATACACACCTAGTATTCTTTAAAAAATTATATCAGAATGCAAAATGAATGAAATTATTCATGAAACACACACTCATGTTATTCCCCTGGAGTTCACAACTATTTTTATAAAAAAAATATTCTAAGTAAAATTAATAAATATATATATCATTACCCTAGATCATTACCCTAGATCCAGTCCGGATATTAGAGCCTTCTTTTCCCTCCCCCACAAAGTGTGGAAATATTGAAAATTTGTTAATTCAATATCAAGCGAATGGGATGTCTGATTGATCCAAATTATGTACATCTTAATATTTCCTTTAAATTCAAATCCAGGTCGAATTGCAAACAAGGTACAGGTCTCATTTATGGTTCGAGCATTAAATTTGGACAGCTCAATTATTTGGCCCAACGACTAACTCTATTGGAATTGGAGAAAATAGGTTCAGATTTAGATAGAGCTCCGGTTAAAAATGAGCGTAGGACTTTCGACATACATATGAGTTTACACAAAAAGGTTTTGGTTCATTTGACCTGCTATATATTGACTGATCATTATGAACACATCAAATGTGTGATGTTCGGCGTATAATTGTGGAGTATAGAGAGACTAGAAAACCAGACAAAAATAAATTTCTCATCGTCGAAAATTATAACATTTAAAATATTAACATTTACGTATAACTCCACATCCGAGTACATACAACTATATAACTGATATAAATTTAAAGGTCAACCACTCCTCTTGGGTCTATGTCCTTCAGGGCATATAATACAAATGTTGTAATTTTCAACACAAAAGTCTGGGTCCATTTGACAGGTGGGTCTATTTGCATCCTAAGAGACCTCACATTTTTTGAAGGAGCATTAAAACGAAATTGAACTAAATGAAATATGGGATACATGTCTATATCCCAACCGATCATATAAGCGTACCCAATTTTCGATATGTTGGAGTTCTTCAGTGCGCTCTTCAATCGAATTCGCTGAAATTTTGTACAATGGGTTCTTTTTGGGTACCAAATTTCTAAAAATTATAAATATCGGTTCAGATATAATTGTGTCTCTCATTTTTCGGAATTTTGTGGTTCTTGAGCTGTATTTTCAACCGAATTCGCTGAAATTTTGGTACAAAAGATTCTTCTTGGATAAATCAATCCACTCACATGTCTTCGGTAACGTATGCCAAATTCCATTTCATTAGGTAAGACCAGTAAGGAAAGTAGTAAAGTCGGACTGGCCCGACTATATGATACCCTTCACCACTTTGGGTATATTCTACATCTGTATCCGAAAAGACGTCGCCTTTTTTTAAGGAATTTTGCGTTAAATTGAACGAACTTACATATGGGATTTTTATGAATCTATGCTAAATTTCATTTCATTTGGGCAAGTTTAGAGTGGTTTGCGCACAGTGGGACAGATTTGTGTAAATCGATTTAAAGCAAACTTGACACATGCTATACGGCTCACTGTTTCAAAGTTAATCTCAATCAGACACCTATTGATTATTTGGTGTACAATTAACATAAATAAGTCGCATTTATATATGGGAGCTATTTGTAAATCTAAACCGATTTTCACGAAACTTAGCACACATCATTCTTGACCTAATTCAATAGGCTATACCAAATTCCGTGCAAGTCAAAAGATTTCCAAGGACTTTAGTGGACTATTTACCTAAAATCGGGCGAAGTTATATATGGGAGCTATATCTAAATCTGGACCGATTTTCTCAAAACTTTTCACACATCAAATCAACAGATTTCCAGACACTTTTGTGGACTATTTAGCTAAAATCGGGTGAAGCTATATATGGGAGCTATATCTAAGTCTGAACCAATTTTCGCGAAACTTTGCGCACATCATTCGTGACCTTATTCACTACACTGTGCCAAATTTCGTGCAAATCGAAAGATATATAGGGACTTTGGTGCACCATTTACCTTAAATCGGACGGAGATATATATGGGAGCTATATCTAAATCTGAACCAATTTTCGCGAAAATTTGCACACATCATTCGTGACCTTATTCACTACGCTGTGCCAAATTTCGTGCAAATCGAAAGATATATAGGGACTTTGGTGCACCATTTACCTTAAATCGGACCGATTTTTCTCAATTTCAATAGGGTTCGTCCTTGGGCCAAACAAATGAGGTGTGCCAAATTTCATCCAATTCGGATCATAAATGCGACCTGTACTTTGTTTACAATTTAACATGGACAAACAGACGGACGCGCGGACATGGATACATTGACTGATATCTTGTTTCTTTTTGCCTGTTACAAACATATGCACAAAGACATAGTGTCCTGTGCAACAGTGTGGTAAAGGGTATAAAAATCAACTACTTTTCTTAGTCCCTGGTAAAGGTATTCATATAAAACCCACGGCATGTGTGGGTCCTTTTCAAATTTTCAATAACATTTTTTTTAATTACATGCCTTGGATGGGGTTTTTCTAAACATTTTTAATGCACGTCTTGTGTTGGTCCTTAGCATTTTTTTTAATTCTATATTTTTTTTTCCAAAAAAATGCTCAATGATCATTTTTGGAATAATATTCTTAATAAATCTTCTCCGAATATGACCACACACGAATACCTTATCCCCCTCCTCACTCACATTGAAATAGACAAACAGTGTTATAAAATTCCGCTTATAACCACAACAACCCCCCGGGTGAATATTTCACACCCCAATGGGAAAGCGAGAGCAAGTCTGCTGACAGGCATTTAAGGAATGAGGAGGAAGTTGAAAAATGGCAGCATGCGGACATAATGTTTAGTTAAGGACTTGATTTATTGGAAATATCGTATTATTATTACTGTTGTTGGTTGGTTCCTTATCACCCCATGACCTCCCCACATTCAAGGTATTAGCATTAAAGCCCACTAAAATATTTGCCAACAGGAATGTCAATTCTCCAACAAACCAAACATTAACCCCTCCTTTCAAAACGAACGTACACACACATCCATAAAACCATATAAACATCCATTGGCCCATTTCCACACTCATACACACACAATTGATGGTTACGAATTTGGCATAAAGCTACAACATTTATTAAATCGAAAGCATTTCGAATAACACAAAGCGTAACCTTTAAGTGTATCCAATTGTACGAATGTATGTATATATGCATCTCTGGGTGTGTGTGCGTGTGATCCATGGTCCAAATACATATAAATGTGCAAAAAGAATATTTATTTCATTCACACACACATACGATATAAACCATATAAATGTGAAGTATTTGTATATATGACACATATTCGTTTTTCATTTTTATTGTATGTATATATATGTATGTACTATATGTGTGTGTGTTCGTGTATATCTGATGTTGCTGACATTTAAGTGGCTTGTTAACACAGTTTGTGTCTTCGGGCCAATGAATTGTTTGTTCTTCACTAGCACCAGGTCAGTGTGCTTTGTTCGAGCAGTGATGAATTTACAGCGTACCAAAAAATAGATGCAGAGAATATTCAAAAGTTTTATTTAACTCTCGTTATGAATTGAAATACATTCGAAATTTTATTATTTTTTTTTAGTTTGTGTTTCACATTAATTGGTGAGCGAGTCGATGCAATTCTGAAAATATATAAAAGTTTTAATTATATTACCGATGAGTTAAAATATGAATGGATGTTTTTGGGATTTGCATGTAATGAATTGTACATTTCAATAAAATGAAATTATTAAAAAGGCTCATTTGGATGAACATAGTTTGATTGATTTTGGTCGGACGGAATTATGTTATACAATGTCTATTAGTGGTCAAATGAGCTAAATTTTGATTGAAGCCTATATGGTATGAGCTAGATGTCAATTTTTTGAAATCCTCATATATTTACTGAGATATGAGCCAAATGTACCTCAAAATCCTATTAGCCTATTAACTGCATTATGGGCTTGTTAATCACCTGAGAAAATTAAATACCAAATTACAGCCACTCAGGTTAAAAAGTGGGCTAGGTACTTCAGCGTACAAGAAATGTAGCGGGAACTTTGTGCACCCACACTGAAGACATTCTGGAAAGATACTTTCTGGAATGTTGCAGTACATCTACTTCGCTGTAAAAATGTGGCAAAAATCTTGAAAATACCGGTAATGAGGCCGGTCTTTACACCCTTCACCACCCTGTGGTACAGGGTATTATGTCATTGTGGATATGTTTGTAACAGGCAAAAGGAAACGAGATAGACCTAAAGTTCCTTTTGAGAACATGCATAGAATCACCTTCTGAGTCGATTTATGCATGACCGTCCGTCTGTTGGTGTTAAATTGTAAACAAAGTACAGGTCGCATTTATAATCCGATTTCGATAAAATTTGGCACAGCTCATTTGTTTGGCCCAAGGACGAACCCTATTGAAATTGTTAAAAATCGGTTCAGATTTAGATATAGCTCCCATATATATTTTCGACCGATTTAAAGTAAATGGTGCACCAAAAACCCTATATATCTGTCGATTTGCACGAAATTTAGTATAACATAATGAATTGAGCCTAGAATGATGTCTGCCAAGTTTCGTCAAAATCGGTCCTGATTTATATATAGCCCCTATATATAGTTTCGTCCGATTTCATGTAAAGGGTGCACCAAAGTCGCTACATAACTTTCGATTTGCACCAAATTTGGCAAAACGTACTGAATTGAGCCTAGAGTGATGTCTGCCAAGTTTCGAGAAAATCGGTAAAAATTTAGATATAGCTCCCATATATAGTTTCGTCCGATTTCATGTAAATGGTGCACCAAAGTCCCTATATATCCTTCGATTTGCACGAAATTTGGCATAACGTACTGAATTGAGCCTAGAGTGATGTCTTCCAAGTATCGAGAAAATCGGTCCAGATTTAGATAGAGCTCCCATATATAGTTTCGTCCGATTTCATGTAAATGGCGCACCAAAGTCCTTTGATTTGCACGAAATTTCGCATAACGTACTGAATCGAGCCTAGAGTGATGTCGGTCAAATTTCGTGAAAATCGGTCAAGGTTTAGATATAGCTCCCATATATATTTTCATCCGATTTAATGTAAATTTAGTCCAGAATGATGGGTGCCAAGTTTCGTGAAAATCTGTTGAGATTTCGATATAGCTCCCGTTTGAAGTCGATTTACATACTTTTGTCCCATTGTAACAAACGAATGATATGTTTATGGATAGATCTAGGTAGATTCACATTTAGATAAATATCATCAGCTGTTTAATATGCCCATAGTGGTGAAGGGTATCATTTAATCGGCCCCGTCCGACTTTACTTCTTTTCTTACTGGTTTTTATATGGGGACAATGTCAAATCATGGACCTACATAGAACATATTCTGCAAAAAATGTTGTTTAGCTAACGAGAACCCGTAATGCCGAATTACATCCACTTCGATTAAGAGTACGGCTATAATTTTCACAGTATTGAAAATAGAGCAGAGACTATGTCAAAATATGGATCTATATAGTTCTGCTTGAAATATTTATCATCCTTAATGATACCGAGATAAATTAAAATCGAAAACGGGGTGGGGACAAAATATGGATTTTTTCTGAAACTGAGAATGGGAGGGGTTCCCTTAAGCTGTTTTTGAGGGGTCCCCATTATGCTGCTACCCTCCACCACGAGGTGGGTACTCAACTGGTCTGGTTTTTATATGAGGTCATTGTAAATTGTTTAACAGAAAAATAGTGTGCGAATCCCAAACACTCAGGTTAAAAAATTATGTTATGATCTCAAATAACACTTAACTTTATGATGGAGGGTATACCAAACTTTTGAAGGGAGTTGCCGATTATATGCAAATTTTAGATATTATAATATTTTATTTGAGTTTAAAACAAATTGGATGATATGGCTATATATCATCGAATTTGATACATGACTATATCAGTCCACCCCTTCTGGTATATCCAATGCAAAAGGATGCTAATCGAAAAATGTCTGGATGGTGCATACGATAACTTCCGAACGGAATAACCAAATGCATTCATAATTTTCAGGTCGTAAAACTTAATCAAGTCCAAAAAAGGTAAACATCGGCACACACATTCTGGGAACACACAAAGTCCTAAAGGGCATGATAACTACTAACTGGAACATCGGAATCCGTAAATTCCAACGGTGTTAGAAAGCTTACAGCTGACTTCGCTCAAAAACCAACAGAATGGCGGACCTTAAAATACAATAATTTTGGAAAATCGCCTATTTTTTATCATAAACCAATGACCATGACACGCAAAATTTTGACTCAACGAAATATTTGTTTTAGACCTCATGCCCAAATCCGTTTCAGACAATTTGAAGTCGATTTACAAATGTCTGTCCGTCCGCCCCTTCATCTCACTGGATAACTCTCGAAGGGAGAACATATTCAAACTTTGCCCATCGTAAATGTAGTTCAAATTGGAATATGGGTCCACTCCTTTTGGTACCTCCGCCACAATGGTCATGCCAACGGACTAGCCGATTTTAACCAAATTTTATACAACATATTAGCTTTACTAAGTATATTATAAAGATCGAAGACGGGACCCATTAGTCCACTCTTTCGTGTACGAATGGTCAAAATTTAATATTTATAAACCCAATATCAGGCGAATGGAACATTCCAAACCAAACTTTGCACAGCCTATTATCCGACTGACACTTTTTATACCCTTCCCTAAACTGCGGTACAGAGAATTATGTATATGTTTGTAACTGTCAAGAGGAAACGAGATAGACCCATGGTCCCTTTTGAGAATATGAATAGAATCACTTTCAGAGTCGATTTATGGATGTGCGGAACATGAATGTTACCGCCATCACTACGCCCATCTGTTCGTCTGTCCATTATAATTTACAAACACGATAGAGGACACAGTTATGGACCATTCTTCACGAGGGCGGAAATTGTGCGCTGGTCGACTTTAAATTTTACCTATAATTTTCGGTTATATTGAGTTGATTTTTATGAGGTGCAATAAACCGAAAACTTGATTTTTGACATACTTTCTAATCGCTCTAGAGGTCATTATTATATATGGCTTAGAATGATTTAGATGATGATCGGTAAATATTGCGAGGGTCAAATCAACCAAACCCTAAATTGACCAAATTTTTTTGTTTTTTTTTTTTTTTTTTTTTTTGATTAAATATTTACTTAAGGAAACCAATATTTGGAAAATATGGCAGGTTAAGAAAGTGGAGTTCTTGGCCTATTATCGGTCAAGAGAATGCAAATATCGCGAATATACACAACTTTAGTGGTACTTGCGTAGGGTATCATATGGTCGACCCCCTAATCCGCTCACTGGTTTTAATTACGACTCAAGCAAGAATATTTTCAATAGAATTATTTCCATCAAAATAAAATTCTATACCCGATGGTCTCTCTTATAAAAAAGCTCAAGCAACATTTTCGATATGTTCAAGGTTCTAGTCTAATTTTGCGACCTCAGTGTCTGGAGTTTGGTAATAATTTTTTCTGACAGATATTTTTAATCTTTATACCCTTCACCACACTGTGGTACATGGTATTATGTATTTGTGCATATGTTTGTAATAGGCAAAAATAATCGGCAAAAAATATGCATAGAATCACTTTCTGAGTCGATTTATGAATGTCCGTCCATGTATTTTTTTGAACAAAGTACAGGTCGCATTTATGATCCGATTTGGATGAAATTTGGAGCAGCTCATTTATTTTGCCCAAGGACGAACCATATTGAAAAACCGGTTCAAATTTAAATATAGCTACCATATATATTTTCGTCCGATTTAATGTAAATGGGGTACACAAAATCCCTATATATCTCTCCATTTGCACGAAATTTGGCACAACGTAATGAATTAGGTTTAGAATGATGTGTGTTAAGTTTCGTGAAAATCGGTTCAGATTTAGGTATAGCTCCCATATATATTTTCGCCCGATTTGTGCACCAAAGTCCCTGAAAATCATTCGATTTGCACGAATTTTGGCATAACGTACTGACTTAAGTCTAGAATGCTGCCTGTTAAGTTTCGTGAAAATCGGTACAGATTTAGGTATAGCTCCCATATATATTTTCGCCCGATTTAACGTAAATGGTGTACCGAAGACCCTATATATCTTTCGATTTCCACGAAATTTGGCATAGCGTACTAAATTAAGTATTGAATGATGTGTGAAAAGTTTCGTTAAAATCTGTTCAGATTTAGGTATAGCTCCCATATATAATTTCTCCCGATTTTAGGTAAATGGTGCACCAAAGACCCTGAAAATCATTTGATTTGCTCGAATTTTGTTATAGCGTATTGAATTAAGTCTAGTATGACGTGTGCTAAGTTTCGTGAACATCGGTTCAGATTTAGATAAAGCTTCCATATATAGTTTCACCTGATTTTAGGTAAATGGTGCACTCGAGTCCCTGCTATTCTTTTGATTGGCATGAATATTGGTATAGCGTACTAAATTAAGTCTAGAATGACGTTTACTAAGTTTTTGAGAAAATCGGTTCAGATTTAGATATGGCTTCCATACATAGTTTCGTCCGATTCGGTAAATGGTGCACCAAAGTTTCTGAAAATCATTCGAATTGCGCGAATTTGGGCATAGCGTATTGAATTAAGTCTAGAATGATGTGTACACCTCCTATATATATTTTCGTCCGATTTTAAGTAAATTGTGCACTTAAGATCCACAGCTAGGCCGATTGACACAACATACTGAAATTAATATAAATTAATCTCTGGCAAGTTTGCTTGAAATCGGTTCAGATATAGGCATATCGTAGCTTCCATATATAATTTCGAATTATTTATATTACTTGTACACCGTATTATCGATAGATATCTGATTGAGATTAAATTTTAAATAGTGCAGCATACCGAATAGTGTATGTCAAGTTTGTTTTAAATCGTTTTACACAAATCTGTCCCACTGTGCGAAAACGACTCTAAACATGCCCAAACGAAATGAAATTTAGCATTGGTTCAAAATTCCTTCGAAAAGGCGAAGTCTTTTCGGATACATATGTAGAATATACACAAAGTGGTGAAGGGTATCATATAGTCGGCCCAGTCCGACTTTACTATCTTCCTTACTGGTTTTCACATGAATGATTGCAATAGGTTTCAAATTACACTCGTTGCTTTAAAGTGTTCTTATTTCAATATACCTGTCCATAGACAACTTATACAACCAAAATTATTTTGCTTCATTAATATATCTCCCTCCCCGAAAAACCCAAATATGATACAAATCACGAACAGATGTTGCTAATGTGCTAAACTTGATTTAAATCGAAATTGTTACAGGATAAGTTGGTAAAAATTACACATAAATTAACAATTTTTGGTGAATGTTTTTAATAGAATGTACTTGGAAACAATAGAAATTATTATTAACACTTGCCGTTCCATAATTTTGATATACAACAAAACTTTGAAAATATGAAATAATAAATATGTTTACCTTGCATATTGGATGATCATTTTTTAATCAAATCACAAAACAAGACCAATCAAATATTTGTCTTAATATACCCTCTTTCATATTTAATTAACTTGAGAAATTTGAAGCATACAACTACCACCTCAATCCCTGTGGCGTGTTCATTAAACCTCCATGCCAATAAATTGCCTCAATAGATTTAATAAAACAAAGAAGAAGCCCATTCGAGCCCATCCAAAATACTCTCATTAAGAATTCACAAGGTATTAGGCTTTAATTAACTTAAGTTTCGAAACTTAAATTGCCAAAACACCGGACAAAGTTCTCCAAAAAATAAGTTCGAAAGGCCATCGACCAGAGTTGTCTATGAACATGAAAATCAAATCTAATTTTACCTTTTCTACAAAATGAAAACACAAACACACACATACACTCTACAAAAATACGAAAAGACCAATTTCGACCATAACATTTGTACAACAATTTAATACTGACAAACGAAGACAAATTAACATGAACAACAATATGGCCAGCAACAACTACGATTACAACAATAACAACAAAGACAAGACAAAGTTGTTCGCCCGATTGTTTTGGTTGTACTCGTATTGGCCATTGTTCATAGTTTTACAAATTGTTTGAACTTTAAGCAATGATGAAAAAGGCAAATAATCCATCTTAGTCGTCGTAAAAGTTGTTCGTTCCCACTTTTTTATTTGATTGTTGCTATTGTTGTTGTTGTTCTTTTTTTTGCGTACGGCAAACAGTTGGAACATCAGCCGGACGATGGCCAATATAAATCAATGAAAATAAATTATTTATATTGACATTGACTTGTTCGTTTCTTTTTTCACTATTCACGATTGTCCAGGAAGGTAAAAAAGGACACAGAAATGAAAAAAAAAAATATAACTTTGGAAATTCTACCCAAGGGTGTAAGTATTGTGTTGAATAAACAACGGTGTGTTTTACCATATTGGCACTGTGATTTTTATGTCGTGATATGAAAATTTCTGCAACAAAAATTCTATGTAAACAAGAATACCTGAGGGTCCTAGAAAATTTTTTAAATATATAAAAGGATTTCCCAAAAAGTGTCTGCTTTAAAATGTTCCTACTAAAAACCCGCTGAAAAATCTGGGAATTTCGATTTTTAAAATTATTTACTGAATACATTGGATTTACAGCATTTCAGTGAATGTTCCGCCATATGTTCTACAAGGAAATTTATGCGGATAATCTGGAACTGTCCATTCTGGAAAATTTTACAAGAACTAGCGATCCTGCTAGTGAACATTACATTCATTCCCGAGATTTGTTCAAAAAGTATACCGATTTTTATACCCTACACAAATATGTTGTCAGGGTATTATAGCTTTGTGCAGCCCCAAAAGTTTGTAACGCCGCGAAATATTGGTCCTAGATCCACCTTTGAGTCTACCGATCGTCATATATCGAATAACTGAGTCGATCCGGACATGTGTGTCCGTCCGTCTGTCCATTATAATTTGTAGACACGATACAGGCCACAGTTATGGACCAATCTTCACGAAATTTCGCATGTAGGATGAGTTCTGGCCAATGAAGACCCCTATTGTTTTTGGATCGGTTAATATTTGGGGGATGAAATGGGCGAAAAACTTTATTTTTGTCGGTTTTTCTGGTCGCTCCAGAGGTCGCAATTATTACCCAAACACCGCGAATTTTTGCATGGAGAAGGGGATCGGGCCAAAGAATAAGCATGCCTGTTTTGATAAAGATAGGTCAATATTTAGCGGGTCCAATAGACCCTAACTTTTGTGTGATAAATGACAAAATTTGTATTCTATAGCGTATATATTTACCACTGAAGGACATAGACCCTAGAAGTTGATAGTATATCCAAGAGGAGTGGTTGACCTTTAAATTGATACCAATTACATTGCCGTATGTACTCGGATGTGGGAGTTACACCTAAATATTTACAGGTGCTTACGTATTCCGACATTATTTAGTAACCCATTAGCACACTAGAGGGCGGAAATATAGCGCTAATCGCTTTGTAATTTTCCATGAGATTCCCGTTATGGTCAACGACAACGCCTATAAATTTCGGTGATGATTTTGGGATGAAGTGGACCGAAAACTTATTTTCTTTTTGTGTTTTTATTTTCGAGTCGATCTATGGGCCACAATTGAAAGCCCAACATATAACCACGGTAAACATAACCCACGGTAAAGAGAATTTGGACAAGTACACCTCTCGTCTACTGAAATATTTATTGACATCCAGTCGTTCAATAGCGGGCAAATATCGCGAAATATTGCCCAAGCTCTGAATATAGAACCATATAAAGTTAGATTTTCGTCGAAGTTGTGTAGAGTATCATATGGTCGGCCCCGTCCGACTATACTGCTCCGCTCACTGGTTTATTTATATAGAAGTGCTTGAAAATTGAGGTTTCCTTATAACTCTCCTATTGATATAGAGAATAAATATAAATGTAGTTTTTTACGGCCGGCCGAACTTTATATAACATTCACCACGTTGTGTGCATTTGAAATTCTGGGTAGGGTCAATTTCAAAACTCTGACCTATACAGACAATTCTCTCCAATATCCCGAAATGCCAAATTACAGGCATTACAATTTAATATGTGGCGATACCCTTGTATATGGGTTATATCAAAATATGGACCTATATTGATAATTTTCCTTATTTAAGTATGTCGGCAATCAACAAACCTTTACATCAAATTATAGCCACGTCGGCCTCTACAATATTTTAAATACCAAATATGGATTGGTATTGTTTTTATGGGAGCTATACCAAAACGTAAGCCGATATTTATAATTTTTGGTAGGAAGATTTGGCACCCTATGAGAACCTGAAAAATAAATTTTAAGTCAATTCGGTTAAAAACATACCCAAACTTTCCTAAGTACCGACATTTGGTATGTTGCATTTTATGAGTGCTACCCTAAGTAGGCCAATATTTATTATTTTTAGTAGAAAGATGTTATATCCTAATACCAATTTATGTTGAAATACGTGTCCAAAACTTCAAAATTCGGAATATTGGGAACTACCCTTAAAAGTGAAACAATATATCGCATTTTCAATAACAGACATATATACACTCTATGATCGGAATAACTCAAAATATCTTATGGAAATATTGTGACTATAATATTAAATATCCCATCTTGTAAAGCATTGACAAGAGCGTGCAAATACTGTATGGTGTATTTTCGTATACATTTTCGTGGGTATCATGCATTTAATCAGGGACTCCGCGGCCCAGTTCTATGAATGTTCTAACTATGAATATTGTGGAATCATTCTAAAATTGATATACAAAAATCGGACATACACCCAGCTGAATATATGAGTCCACCTAGCACCGCAACTTTCGAGGAATAATTGTCTTTAAAATCTCAAAATATGACATGATAATCGTGGATCTAACATTCCGATTTGTATACCCTTCGCCACACTGTGGTACAGGGTAATATGTCTTTGTGCATATGTTTGTAACAGGCAAAAGGAATCGATATAGACCCATGGTTGCATTTGAAAATATGCATAGAATCACTTTCTGAGTCGATTTATGCATGCCCGTCCGTCCTTCTGTTGATGTTAAATTGTAAACAAAGTATAGGTCGCATTTATAATCTTATGTCGATGAAATTTGGCGCAGCTCTATTATTTGGCCCAAGAACGAGCCTTACAGAAATTGTGAAAATCGGTTCAGATTTAGATATAGCTCCCATATATAGTTTCGTCCGATTTTATGTAAAGGTTTCTTGAAATCTGTTCGGATTTATATATACCTCCTCGATTTTAAGCTAGGCCTATTGACACAACGTACTGAAGTTGATATAAATTAATCTCTGGCATGTTTTTTTGAAATCGGTTCACATATAGATATAGTATAGATTCCATATTATCATTTTGACCTATTCATGTTAATTGTACACCAAATAATCAATGGGTCTGATTAAGATCAAATTGTAAATAGTGCAGCATACCGAATGGGGTGTGTCATGATACCCTTCACCACACTGTGGTACAGGGTATTACGTCTCTGTGCATATGTTTGTAATAGGCAAAAGGAAACGAGATAGACCCATGGTTTCTTTTGAAAATATGCATAGAATCATTTTCTGAGTCGATTTATGCATGTCCGTCCGTCTGTTCATTTGTCCATGTTAAATTTTAAACAAAGTACTGGTCGCATTTATGATCCGAATTGGATAAAATTTGGCACAGCTCATTTGTTTGGCCCAAGGACGAACCCTATTGAAATTGGGAAAAATCGGTTCCGATTTAGATATAGCTCCCATATATAGTTTCATCCGATTTAAGGTAATTGGTGCACCAAAGTCCCTATACATCTTTCGATTTACACGAAATTTGGGCAAAGCGTAATGAATAAGCCTAGAATGACGTGTGGTAAGTTTCGTGAAAATCGGTTCAGATTTAGATATAGCTCCCATATACAGCTTCGTCCGATTAAAGGTAAATGGTGTATCAAAGTTGCTATATGAGTTTCGATGTGCACGAAATTTGGAATAGAGTACTGAATTAAGTCTAGGATGATGTGTGTCAAGTTTCTTGAAAATCGGTTCAGATTTAGATATAACTCCCATATATAGTTTCGCCCAATTTTAAGAAATTATTCCACTACAGTCCCTTGAAATCTTTTGATTTACACGAAATTCGGCATAGCGTACTGTATTAAGTCTAGAATGATATGTGCCAAGTTACGTAAAAATCGGTTCAGATTTAGATATAGCTCCCATATATATTTTCATCTGATTTAAGGTAATTGGTGCACCAAAGTCCCTATACATCTTTCGATTTACACGAAATTTGGCACAGCGTAATGGATAAGGTTTAGAATGATCTGTGTTATGTTTTGTGAAAATCGGATGAGATTTAGATATAAGTCTATTATGATGTGTGCCAAGTTTCGTGAAAATCGGTTCAGATTAAGATATAGCTCCCATATATAATTTTTAAGGTAATTGGTGCACCAAAGACCCTATATATCTTTTGATTTGCACAAAATTCAGCATAGCGTACAGAACTGCGTCTTTAATAATGTGTGCTAAGTTTCATGAAAATCGGTTAAGATTTTAGGTAAATGATGCACCAAAGTCCCTGGACAGCATTAAGTCTATGTTCGTGATCGCTAATATAGCTCCCATATATATTTTCTCAAAAACTATATATCTGCACCTGATTTTTGTGTGGTACCAAAATTGTATATACTCTATATATATAAAAATTACGTGTATGTTCCTCTATGGGGCATGAGGAGTGTTTCTGTGTAGTTTGAAGTTCATCCGACAGATGGCGCAATATTTAGATTTTTTGGTGTTTTTTCACTATAATTCAAGAACTACTCCGCTGATTTTAACCAAACTTTACGTATATGTCCTATGGGGTGTGAGTAGTGTTTTTGTGTTTAATTTGAAGTTCGTCCGATAGATGGCGGGATATATAGCTTCTTTGTGTTTTGCCCGATTAAATATTGGATGCTTAATCGGTATGTGCCGATGTTACGTATACACCGACTCATACATAACCTGTTTTCGTGAAAAGCGCGTGGGAGTCAAACGAAAAAATAATACCCTATCAAATTGAAGAAAAATGTATTTAAATCTATTTATAAAAGTGATGTAAAATGTATAGTACCTCATCAATTGAGAACGGCGGCACCGATTTGATTCAAAATGTCTTTCAGTTGCCTGCAATTTAAGTGGGAAAGCTTTTATGAAAGAACATGTTGAGAAAAATCCGCGAAAATCTTACAAAACCTGTTTTGAAGGAACGGATTGACCGATTTGCCTACCATTATGTGGGATATATAGCATAAAGTGATACTATACTTACAATTTACAGAGAAGTTCCCTATCCTACATGCAATACCGAATTAAAGGCAATGTATACGGTATGTGTTACTACTTTCAAAGTACACAACATCGTACTATGCCAAATATATGGAGGTTTAAAAAAGCCAATTTTTTATATTATAAAACCAATACATGGCATATATACCACGCGATATCTGTCTGAATCATTGGCTGAAACTTCAACGTATTTTAAATAGGAAATAAAACCAGCTTTATTTGTGAAAAATTGCAATACATATACATAGAATATACCAAAATGCCCATTACAAATAAATCAACAACTTAGCTATATTTAGCTTATATTGTGCTAAGTTTCATGAAAATCGGTTCAGATTTTAGGTAAATGATGCACCAAAGTCCCTGGACAGCATTAAGTCTAGAATGACGTGTGCTAAGTTTCGTGAAAATCGGTTCAGATTTAGATATAGCTCCCATATATATTTTCGTCCGATGTAATTTTTGCACCAAAGTCCCTATATATCCTTCACGAAATTTGGCAGAGCGTACTGAATTGATCTAGAATGATGTGTGGTAAGTTTCTGTTCAGATTTCGATATAGCTCCCATATATATATATATCTCTATATATATAAAAATTACGTGTATGTTCGTGATCGCTAAACTCAAAAACTACTGCACCGATTTTTAACAAATTGTATGTACAGGGTCTATGGGGCGTGAGGAGTGTTTCTGTGTAGTTTGAAGTTCATCCGCCAGATGGCGCAATATTTATTTTTTTTGTGTTTTTTCACTATATTTCAAGAATTACTGCACCGATTTAACCAAACTTTACGTATATGTCCTATGGGGTGTGAGTAGTGTTTTTGTATTTAATTTTAAGTTCGTCCGATAGATGACGCGATATATAGCTTCTGTGTTTTGCCCGATTAAATATTGGATGCTTAATCGGTATGTGCCGATGTTATGTATTCCGACACCGACTCATACATAACCTGTTTTCGTAAAAAGCGCGTGGGAGTCAAACGAAAAAATAATACCCTATCAAATTGAACAAAAATGTATTTAAATCTATTTATAAAAGTGATGTAAAATGTATAGTACCTCATCAATTGGGAACGGCGGCACCGATTTGATTCAAAATTTCTTTCAGTTGCCTGCAATTTAAGTGGGAAAGCTTTTATGAAAGAACATGTTGAGAAAAATCCGCGAAAATCTTGCAAAACCTATTTTGAAGGAACGGCTGGACCGATTTGCCTACCATTATGTGGGATATATACCATAAAGTGATACTATACCTACAATTTACAGAGAAGTTCCCTATCCTACATGAAATACCGAATTAAAGACAATGTATACGGTATGTGTTACTACTTTCAAAAGTACATAACATCGTACTATGCCAAATATATGGAGGTTTAAAAACGCACAATAATGGTGAGCCAATTTTTTATATTATAAAACCAATACATGACATATATACCACGCGATCATTGGCTGAAACTTCAACGTATTCTATATAGGAAATAAAACCAGCTTTATTTGTGAAAAATTTCAATACATATACATAGAATATACCAAAATGCCCATTACAAATACCTCAACAATTTAGCTATATTTAGCTTATATTGGGGAAGTATATATATATAATTTGAATCCTACATGGAGACAATTGCGCATTAGATGCTCTAGGTGTCTAACTTATATGTGCCTTTATGGTTCCTAAATACATTTCTCCTTCGATTATTTTTAATGAAGTGGGAAGAGTTTTACCAAAAGAAAATTTTGAGGAAAACATAAAAAGTTGGACATTTGTGAAATTGAATACAACACACCTTTTATAGGACTTATGAATCGTATGTGATAAAAAAATAGTAATTATCTTTTGAAATACGAGTAGTTAGATCAAAACTTGACCTTCTCCTGAAAAATGTTTGGTGGAATATGTTCGATCAATTGATAAACTTAATTACCACACATACTGACATAATTTAATAACAATAACAATATTACTTAATATACTGGAGTATCAGCAAATGAAGGTTTACCGTCATGAGGAAAATATTATGCATATTTTTTGATTGTGGAAATTTGACGCAAATTTTTTGGTAAATAGTTTCTGAAATATATTTTCCAAGAATTCGTTCATTTTTACCAACCCTATATTGATGCAATTCTGAATAGGCAAAACAACGTTTGCCGGGTCTGCTAGTATTCAAATAAAATTCGAAAAAGATGTAATTATTTTAAAGAAATTGGTCAAAACTATTAAAATATTTACGAATTTTCGCAAAAACTCGAAACAAATTTTCAATCACGAATATTTCGGTATGTACCGATTGTAGGGTGAAGTATTTATTGACCAAATTCTCGAAAATGTTCAAAAATTCAATTCCCAAATTCAAATAATTAAAGAAATTCATTCAAAATCACAATTTTTTCACAAGCAGCGTTGGGAGAGCGACTACCACAATACAAATAAACCAACACCAACGAAGCAACAGTGATTGGTGGAGAGAATAATAAATTGTTGGTAGGTTTGTTGTTAGTCGAATGGCGCTAAAAAACGCGTAGAATATGAGAAATAGTTGTTGATGATCACAAGACAAGCGAATTAACGAAACAGTGAGAGGTAGGGAGATGGAATAATTTGTTGGTGTGATTACACTACAAGCAAACCAACGACAACGAACCAACAGTGATAGGTGGGGAGAATGAGAATGAGTTCTCCTGTGTTGTTATTGTTGAGAATTATAACAAATATAAAAAGAAAAATATCTCTCAACAAGAAGAGGTGAACAATTTAAAACAGCCAACACAATAAAAAATACGCTACAATGGCAGATTATTTCGATGAACAATAACTCTTGGTTGGTAAATATTATTTAAACAACCGCATAGTATATTAGTAAAAATGTATATTTTTTTCGCATTAACTTAATATTTGGTGACGGAAATGAAAATTCCAAAAGATTTTTTCACTTTCTTGCTAATATTTAAATTGAGTGGACTGTAAAATGTTCAATATCAAGAAATAGGGTGTAACAAAGGCGACCAGTACCGCGAAATATTAAAAAAAAACACTTTTTCACTGCGGTAAAATTTTTTTAAGCTCACAATAAAAACACTGAACTTACATACCTTGTTTTTGTTGAGTATTGATGAGTAGGAGATGCGGTGGATGAAGGTATGAAGGAATGCGTGTTTAGCTATAATTCCTTTGTGAAAAGAGAAAAAAACTGCAATTAGTTCTCAGTAATTTTCCAAATCCGGCTCGATGCGACCAAATGTTTGTGTGGGGGTGTGATGCAAAACAAAAATAAGGAATAATAAATGAGAACATGGGTGATTAGTTTAATATTGAAATATAGTTTATTGAATCTTTCTTTTCAAATACAACAATAATTTACTTTTGTAAATTGGAGTGGCGTCAGAGGCCTTGGTGCTTTCGCTTACAACTCAAAACGACAAGTGACCGTTGGGGCTCAATGCAATCGCCGAGGATCGTTGTCGTATACTACTACTAACTACTTCCAATGAGAGCAAGAATCTCTCATGTACCAAGGTGAGAAAAACCAACAACAACCACCGCCCGCTGGCATCTGAACTATGCGGTCTCCGCTGAGCAAACGTGATTGACTTAGCTCGGGAAGTTGAAGGTCAACATATCTAACTTATACACTTCCTTTTGAATAAAGATTTTTGTAAATCTGTAAATGCAATATGTTTTTGTATTGTATGTGCATTTTATTTACATAGGCAAAATAAAAAATAAGTACTTGCGGAGATACATACGCGCTTTTTTGGGACTTAGAGATTTTTCTGTAGCTTTTTCATGGACTTAGGTCTTTTTCTTACAACTTGTCCCTCATTACATTTCTTAATTTCTGCATTAAATGTCGACTTTTGTTAATTTTTTACATGCTAATATTATTTAGAAAAGTAAAGATTGTTTTGGAATCATAATTTATTCAAAAATATGAATAAAAATAAGTAAAACGTCGTTAAGTTCGACAGGGCCGAACTTTTTATATTCACCTCCGCGAGGTGAACAGTCAAATTTTTAAATTCGATCGGGATTTTTATATGGGTATTATGCCATGCAAATGACTGCCACGATGAGAACCCAAAATATGAAATTAGAATCAATTCGATTGAAAAACGTACCCAAAATACAGAATACTGGGGGTAACGTAATATAGGGCAATTTCCAAAACATGGACCAATATTTATAGTTTTTGGTAGGGAGATTTTGTACCCAATTAGAGTGTAATCTTATATTAGATTACAGCCAATTCGTTTGAAAAACGTGCCCAAACCTGCCAAAATTTTGAATATTGGGGATAACGTTATATGGGCGGTACCCTAAAAAGTAGACCCATATTGATAATTTTTTGTTGGAATGTGTGTTACCCCATAATACCCTCAATATAAAAAGTGGACTTAGAGCCTTTACATGACATGTGATGAATTGGACTTAGCGCCTTTACTCATCAATACAAAACTACAATAACAAATAAGTTAATTGTATTTTTATTTTTTACATCGATGTATTTTTCCTTATATTTCTATATTTTTCCTTATTATACATAGCTGTATAAAAATCTCAATTTCCTGAAAAATTGACTTGTGTCCTTTTCAAGTTAAGCCAGCGATATGCGAATGATTCGAGGTGTTACACACGCAGCAATTCGGAAACGCCTCCATTCGCATAAGCAAGTTACATTCGCCAATTATATTAATACAAATATGTTTGTCGTATTTAGAATAAGGTAAAAATATGAAATTAAAAATGTTATAAAACTAAAACGTGCCAACAGAAAAATTTATAAAGAAGATAAATGTAGGACCTTGGTAAATTTGAATGTAACTTTGCATTAACTACGATATAAATACAAGTTATCAAAATACGACCATTGTAAAGCCTCATACTTTTCATTGCAAAACTTTAATCGTTAAGCTCGATATAAATACAAGTAATCAAAATACGACCTTTGTAAAGCCTCAAACTTTTCATTGCAAAACTTCAATTATTAAACTCACTCAAAATCATTCAATGATCTTTGCTCTTACAGGTAAAACTCAAATAAATAAAAATTATTCAAGAAGAATATATATATATATATATATATATTAATTATTTATCGCTACAACAAGAACAGCTTTGAAAAGGAATGTAAACTTTAAATATAAAAACAGGTCTACAACAAGAACTGCTTTGAAAAAGAATGTAAAATTTAAATATAAAAAACCAGGTCTGATTTCGAATTTTTATAGAACAAAAATATATCTCAAGTTTTGCCTCATTTTTAAAGTTTAGGAACTATCCCAGTTTGTATTATTATTTAAGTTTTATGTAGTAATTCACAGTTACACAACTACTTAACTGAGCAAACGTGATTGACTGAGCTCGGGAAGTTGAAGGTCAACATATCTAACTTATACACTTCCTTTTGAATAAAGATTTTTTTAAATCTGTAAATGCAATTTGTTTTTGTATTGTATGTGCATTTTATTTACATAGAGGCAAAATAGCTTTTTCTGTAGCTTTTTCATGGACTTAGGTCTTTTTCTTACAACTTGTCCCTCATTACATTTCTTAATTTCTGCATTAATTGTCGACTTTTGTTAATTTTTTACATGCTAATATTATTTAGAAAAGTAAAGATTGTTTTGGAATCATAATTTATTAAAAAATATGAATAAAAATAAGTAAAACGTCGTTAAGTTCGACAGGGCCGAACTTTTTATATTCACCTCCGCGAGGTGAACAGTCAAATTTTTAAATTCGATCGGGATTTTTATATGGGTTTTATGCCATGCAAATGACTGCCACGATGAGAACCCAAAATATGAAATTAGAATCAATTCGATTGAAAAACGTACCCAAAATACAGAATAATGGGGGTAACGTAATATAGGGCAATTTCCGAAACATGGACCAATATTGATAGTTTTTGGTAGGGAGATTTTGTACCCAATTAGATTGTAATCTTATATTAGATTACAGCCAATTCGTTTGAAAAACGTGCCCAAACCTGCCAAAATTTTGAATATTGGGGATAACGTTATATGGGCGGTACCCTAAAAAGTAGACCCATATTGATAATTTTTTGTTGGAAGGTGTGTTACCCCATAATACCCTCAATATAAAAAGTGGACTTAGAGCCTTTACATGACATGTGATGAATAGGACTTAGCGCCTTTACTCGTCAATACAAAACTACAATAACAAATAAGTTAATTGTATTTTTATTTTTTAGATCGATGTATTTTTCCTTATATTTCTATATTTTTCCTTATTATACATAGCTGTATAAAAATCTCAATTTCCTGAAAAATGGACTTGTGTCCTTTTCAAGTTAAGCCAGCGATATGCGAATGATTCGAGGTGTTACACACGCAGCAATTCGGAAACGCCTCCATTCGCATAAGCAAGTTACATTCGCCAATTATATTAATACAAATATGTTTGTCGTATTTAGAATAAGGTAAAAATATGAAATTAAAAATGTTACAAAACTAAAACGTGCCAACAGAAAAATTTATAAAGAAGATAAATGTAGGACCTTGGTAAATTTGAATGTAACTTTGCATTGACTACGATATAAATACAAGTTATCAAAATACGACCATTGTAAAGCCTCATACTTTTCATTGCAAAACTTTAATCGTTAAGCTCGATATAAATACAAGTAATCAAAATACGACCTTTGTAAAGCCTCGAACTTTTCATTGCAAAACTTCAATTAATAAACTCACTCAAAATCATTCAAATGATCTTTGCTCTTACAGGTAAAACTCAAATAAATAAAAATTATTCAAGAAGAATATATATATATATATATATATATTAATTATTTATCGCTACAACAAGAACAGCTTTGAAAAGGAATGTAAACTTTAAATATAAAAACAGGTCTACAACAAGAACTGCTTTGAAAAAGAATGTAAAATTTAAATATAAAAAACAGGTCTAATTTCGAATTTTTATAGAAAAAAAATATATTTCAAGTTTTGCCTCATTTTTAAAGTTTAGGAACTATCCCAGTTTGTATTATTATTTAAGTTTTATGTAGTAATTCACAGTTACACAACTACTTAACCACATTCTACACTATTTTACAGTAACGATTTTCGAGGAAAAGCAAAACAGTTAAAAACAATTAGTCTGTTCCAGTATTTTTTAATAGTAAAGCTAGTAAAAGGGAAACATTTCAAAATCGCTCTCAGAGTACAAAATAATTTGAAAAAAAAATCTAGTAAATATGCCAAAATTAGACGTCAAAATCAACATAACAGCCAATCAGAAGTTGTCATTCCTGTTTACCATTTTTACTCGGCCAAATTTCTCGAGTAAAAAGTTTACAAAGAGGAAGCCATTTTGTGCTCTCTTAAATTTAAATCAATGTTTCACCAGTTTTGTGGGTTGAGGAACGGTTTTCGAGTAAAAAGTTGCAAAACATGTAAAATGAGTACATTCTTTTAGGTTCTGGAACGGAACAAATATAATCTTTTAGGTTCTGGAACGGAACAATAACTATTTTACATGTAAGGGTTGCACTTAAATTCATGGGTATGCGTACGATTTAATTCACCTCAAAAGTTAAATACATGTATTTCAATGAATCTTACCCAAATACGCATTGTGTATAAAAATATAAAGTTGAAAATTTTCATCAATGACAATGCATATTTTGTTTTTTTTTTTAATAGAATTCTAGTCATTGAAAATTTTGTTTTTCTATACATGTAAACATTTTTCAGTTAATTAAGAAAATGTTTTCATCCATTTTCGACGTTTTCAATTGACACTCACGTAAATAAGATCCTTGCGTATTTGGGTAATACGGACGTTCAACAAACCCTGTAAAGGTGAGAAGGTGGTTATTTTAGTACGCAACGCACTGAATTCAAGTACGGGCCTAAGACCAATTATGTAACTAACTACTTTATGAAGATATGAAAAATCTTCTTCGAAGGATAAGCTCAAAATATGTTAAAAAAAAACTCGTAAATGCAGTAACTGTACTATGCCAAACCTTTTTTAAGCGTCTAATAAATAAATACTTTTTTTGGTGTGTGGGTGTGTAACCTTGTATCGTTACTTAGCAACACCAACACATGATATTTATATTTTGTAAATAATTCAACACTTTTTATATTCATGCTGTTGAAGTTTTGGTGCACAAACGTCCTTAAAAAAATTTATGTAGACGGAACTATGAAAAAATCAGGACCTTTGTTTGTGAATTATAGTGCATCATCGTCAGAGACAAGTGAAACACATAGTATTGAGGATTCCCAAGCAACTGATGTGAACATAGTAAGTGCAACGGAATCAAATCAAAAGTTTATCAATCGGTAAGTGTATGTATGCCACGCTGATAAATATACAGTAAAAGCATTTTGATTTAGAATTTCAACATCGTGGAAACGAATGAAAGAATCAAATAACAATAATGGAGAAAAATCGCGACCGCCCTGGCGTGCCGTTAGTTTTTCAACTTTGCCGAAACCTGATAAAAATGCGTTACTACGCGCCAAACTGTTGGATGCTTCAAGGTAAATTATATACACACACATAAAAAAGTTATTTTATATAACCTCCAAAAGATAATTTTTAGGCTTACATATAAAGGTCTATCTTTATTAAAAACATATATAATTTCATTCATTCATTTTCAAACTGATGTAGAATGACGTATCATTCAAATTTAAAGCAAAGTTTTGTTAATTTTTTTTTTTTTTTGTAAATTTTTTTAAATTAATTTTTATTTTAAATTTTATTTTTATTGTTGGCGTGATACCGAGATGCAATGCAACTCCCAAAAATAAAGAAAAGAAAAACGAAAGAATGTTTAAGTAAATATTTTCAATCTTTATTGTAAAGTAGGTGGGTTTCGGGAGAAACAAGACTTTACCTTAGCGTGCGTTAACTACGATAGCGAGAGATGTTTTACCAACGATAGCGAGAATGTAAGTGTTTACTCTACGAAAGCAAAAAAGCAAGTGAGTTGCGATGGGCAAGAAAGCAACAGCAACAACTACGACCACAGCATTGGAAAGCGCCTCTCTGCATCCGAACTAAGCGAATGTGGCTTCCAGGAGATATAGTAGAAGAGAGCGAAACTCTCCCCTACAATCCGAACTAGGCGAATGAGGCTCCTGGAAGATATGCAGAGAAGATTTCCCCATTGGGCTCCGAAGAGCGGTCAATTAAAGTGGTTAATTGTAATGCTGTAGAAGGGGAAACAATGTATCGAACTTAAACATTGCCGCCCACCTTGCCGCGCTAGCTGCGTGGCAACCAATATTATATTAGTGCGCGACTTAAACTAGGGTTAGTAATTGCATTGTGAATTAAATGCATCGATAGGTGTAGTAGTTCAGTTTTATTGAGCAGAAGCGGATATAATTCAATCCGATTATTTATTTTTCGACTATTTTGACAAAAAGAATACACGATGAAGTTACTCTTTACTATTTACAACTAATTTAGTCTCTGGTCGACGAACAATTCCTTGTTGGACCTAAGTGATTGCTCATAACAGAGCACAACGAGTTATTGAAATTCATATTAGCTAAATATACTTCGATATTTTTCTATTGTGGAATTGAAGTAAATATTACAAATTTTAACTAGAGAAGTCTATTGATAAGACTTAGAGGGATATCGACTATTATTGGATACTGTGGCGAACGAGGAAGAGCGACTAGATAGATGGCCCGATGTTAGTTGAACAGTATCGAAAGGGATCTAGAAGTTAAGCAAGCCTCTTTGAACTAAGAAAGTAAACAAATTCTGTCATATAACAAACGCGACAACACAAAAACGAGAAAGAGATGCCAAAATGAAGCGGCACACAAAGGAGGAATGACTTCTAAGAAACTGCTTTAATTGAAAAGCAGACGAAGACATATACAAACCTTTGACGATACGACACGCTGAATTCGTAAACAACTTCATATCAAAGGTCTCGAGTAAGTTTTTCCCCGAGAAAAGGCAGATATAGCTAGAGTGCGGAGACGGCTGTTCTCAAGGAGACGGATAACCAACGAAATACAATTTTAGAGAACCAAATATTCGATACAAAGGCTACGAAGTATAGATGTATTTCCATCATGAAGGGAAATCACGTGAACGAATTCTGCAAGACGGCAAACAAATTGGCAAGAAAACGCCACGATAAATGGTTGACGTTCAATCTATGACAGCGATAGAGACTGACAGCTTTGGGGATGAGTGAACTGTTCGAAAGCAAGGAAAGACTGATCTAGCAACGAAAATCTAGGTAAGCGAGAATTACGAAAATTAGATGAATTTTGATAGGACGCAACGACGATAATTCCTCTCACAGAACATGTCCGACGGCGAAGGATGCTTCACTTTGGGAACATATGGATAGTCGGAGTAGTGTTCTGTGGCGTGATCCATCCTCAGCAAAATCCAACGCAGTCCTAAAGACCTGGATTGAGGACGAAGGCATAGGACCAGTCAGAATCCAGCCGAATATCGTGTTTTGGGCTAAGAGTGAACCCAAAACATTTCGTTGCGTTCCTTCCTTCAAGATCTGTGGATACAAATCTGCCCCTAACAACAAATCTACAGGTCTACAATTGAAGAGATGAGCATCGGCTAAAGGAAGATTTGGCAAGCAAGAAGCGAGATTAGAACTAAGGGGCACTGAAGGAAGATTTCCAGATATTTTTGGAAGAACAAAAGCATTTGCATCAACAAATAAAGAAGAATCTAAGCGTGAACCGATGCGAATTGAACAATTTTTCTTGGAAGTGGCATAAGTTGATCTATTTACTCCAGAAACGGTTGCAGAGATTGCCTGAGTGGGTAATTTTAGACAATTTTGCAAATGTTCAGATATGAACGAAGCCTCTGAACCAGGGTCGATCAGAGCGCGAACAGGGTAGCACCCAACAAGACATTACGATTTTGGGTTGCAGAACATTACCCTCGGATTAGCGCCAGTGGAAGTGGAAGCAATTACAATCAATATTTGTCGCGATAGAAGGCCTAATGATTGAGGAGAAGCAGTAGGCCTATGCAACAAAGTATGATGTCGATTTTTACAAATAGTACAGTTATGGCTACTGGCACAATTTTTGACGCAATGTCCTACCGAGAGACAATTTAAACAACAACCCTGTTTTTTAGCAAATTTTTGACAGCGTAATGAATGGGATTCATTTCGACAAAGAATGCATGAATTTAATCTATGTTTAACCGCAGAAGTGGCTACATGGGCTTTGATTTTACTTTTGGAAATTGGACTTGAAGAAGAATTTCGCATGTCTCGCAAGCAAGCTAATGTTTGAATTCTTTCAGTAAGGAATTTGTTCAAGTCTTCCACGACGATAGCGAGGATTTATCTTTAATATTCTGCTCCCACAAAGCTACAGTTAGTTTAGGTAAACGCTGTTGACAAATATATACTAAAATAGGATCCCAGTGATCCGTAGATACATCATACACTGACATAGCAGAAATGCAGCC